>NW_027107648.1:1964600-1977776 GCF_000696795.3 Halyomorpha halys | reverse complement strand
GTGAATAATGATGTTGTTGTAAATGTTTAAAAATGAAGATGTAATATAAGCTGTTAAATATTTAGATGTCCCTGAAGATGGCCGAAACGTTGGACTAATGAATAAATAAAGTGTTGAGACGGATTTGGATATAAAATTGATTTATTTAATAAATATTACCTTGTCTCAAAAATTTTTTGAAATAATATAATTAATAATAATAATAATAGAATTGAAGAAGCTTGCCGCTAACGGGAAGAGACCCTACGCCAATATTTTCTCGCTAAAACAAGGGGGGGGGGTTTATCTCACCATCTCAAGGATGGATTTTGATTTAACTGGACTTAATCTGAGCAAAGGTCTTGAATCAACATTCGTGTAAGAAAATGAACGACTGGCAGAGTGGAAAAGCAAGTCTCTGCATGGGAGATTCTTTACCCAACTAAGGGAAGCCTCCATACACAAAGAAAGATCAGTTAAATGGTTAAAATATGGAAGGCTATTCTCCAAAACAGAGGGGTTTGTGGTTGCAATTCAAGATCAGGTTATCGCCCCCAGATCATATAGAAAGCATGTGCTATAAGACGCAACAGCATTGGATAAGTGTCGATTATGCTCAGTAACACTCGAATCAATCCAACATATCAGTAGTGGATGTGGAGTGCTGGCTAGTACTTAATATCTGCAGAGGCACAACAATGTGGCCAAAATTATACACCAGGCCATGGCGATGAGGTACAATTTAATTTACGATAAGAGCCCATATTACAAGTACCACCCGAATAGACTCCTCCAAAAAGGTTCTCTCGAGCTCTATTGGGATGAATCAATTATTACGGACCATACATTATGCCATAATAAACCAGATATCCTCCTTATAGATCTAAGAAAAAATAAAGCGGAACTTATTGCTGTTGGGATCCCCAACGACAGTAAAATAAGCTCCACTGTGGGAGAAAAATTGAGGAAATACCGGGAATAATTGAAAGGTGTTACCACTACTCCATTTATAATATCCAGGAATGGTCTCACACCAAAATCAACAATGGCAGGCGCACCAGTGATGCGGCGAGAGGGATGCGCTGGGATCTTTTGAGCTCTGCTCTACCCCTCACACGTGGGGGATATATTAGACTTATTAGTGTAAATATTGTATATTACAGTGTAAATGTGACTAGAGACTATATTATTTTATCATTATGTCGTTTTATTTATTTATTTTTCATACACATAGTTCGATTATGTTCATTTTGTTTATTCTTCTGTTTGTATATATTTTAAAAGAGTTTTTTTTTCACTCATTTATTTATTTTACTTTATTTTAGTATATATGAGATCATTCATCACTATTACCTATTTCCCACAACTTCGTGGCAGATTGTGATATCTATCAATAAATAAAGAGTATATTTTATGTACAGTATAAAAAAAATTAAATAAAAAAAATTGGCAGGCGCGAATGGTTTGGGAGTACCTATTGATGTGTTAAGAGAGGCTCAACAGTCAGTTCTCTTAGACATAGCACGTATAGTGCGAAAGGTTTTAAATATTTGAAAAAATTAAGAAAAATCAACAAAAATATCAAGGTGGTTGGACTTCTGGTCCCCCATCTCAGATACTCAACCCGCAATAGGGAGAAAAACAGATGATCATAATAATAATGTGAATAGATGTGGATCTATAACAGTCATGGGTTCAGTAAATTGTAAGGAAGAACTATTGGTAGAACAAAAATTGGTAGATTATACAAGAAGAAATTTTTCAGGGTTGACTCACGGCAGCGTTAGTTGCATCAATCTAAATATAGCAAATTTTTTTTTTTAATCCTTTTTATTTACAATCTGGCAATAGGTAATAGTGATAAATGATCTCATACATACTAAAAGAAAATAAATTAAATAAATGAATAAAAAAAACTCTTAAAATATATATATACAAACAGAAGAAAAAACCAAATGAATATAATCAAACTATCTGTATGAAAAATAAATAAATAAAATAACATAATGATAAGATAATATAGTCTCTAGTCACATTTACACTCTAATATACAATATTTACACAATCGACCTGAGGATCCCTGTGCCCATTCTATCCCCACGTGTGAGGGGTAGAGCAGAGAAATATAGCAAATAAAAATAGATGATTCAGTGAATAATAATAGATAATATTTCAATTAGATGGATCACAATAAATCAGCCATTAAAGAATCATACTTAAATAAAAAAGTGTAAACGACTATAGCCCACGGAGGGTCATGGATTCAGTATTTGTAAGGAACTTGTTACTTGTAAGGTTAATGCATTTTATTGTGACAAGATGATTAACATTTTAGTTGTCATTTCGCCTTCAGTTGCGGCAATAAAATTACGAAAAAATCTAAACACGAGAGCGATTATCGGTTCAAGTAAATATTTGAAGATTAGGACGCAAGTTGTTTAGTCGCAGGTCGTAAACAGATATACAACCGTCTCATTTTCTGTATCTTATTTACTCAATGTTAATTTCGACCTCCAGAAATTGAATCAGCTATTCTTGAACGCTTATGTAATTTTTTAGAATTACTTTTATTCACGTGAATAAGTCATAGGCGTATTTTTAATATCGTGTTAAACATATTCTTACTCGATCAAAACGTATTCCATCGATAGAATTAATCACTGGTCTACATCTATTGGCTTACAAAATGCACAATACATAATGCCAAAAGGGAATCCAAGGTATCCTTAACACCCAGCTATACATATAGCAAACTCCTATATGTATGTTCCAAATATTCACTAACATCATTACAGGAGGGTATGACAAAAAAAAAAAAAAATTGGCTTACAAATTTCCACAGAAAAAATTGCATGTCTTCACTTTAGTCGAAAAAGAAATACACCAATCTCTCCCGTACTACATATAAGAAATTTAGCAATTCCTCACAAAAATCATCACAAATTTCTAGGCCTTATATTTGATCATAAATTAAGTTGGGAACCGCATATTACATCATTAAGGTCAGCCGCGACAAAAAAATTGAATATACTCCGGTTTCTTAGCGGTACATCGTGGGGTTCGGATCGGTCTACCATGTTAAAACTTTATACTACATTAGTCTGTTCCAAGCTAGATTATAGTTCTTTTGTCTACGGCTCTGCACGTCGCCGAACTCTTGCCAAGCTCGATTCAGTACATCATACGGGTATCCGGCTTGCTACCGGTGCATTCAGGACCAGTCCCATTCTCAGCATTTGCTCTGAAGCAGGCCTACCTCCGCTATCATTTAGGAGACAAAAACTAGCTATTAATTATGTTTCCAAATTATTTGAACAAACTCTTCAATAGAATAAAAACAAATTCTCCATAGCTTTTCGGCAGAAACGAAACCCAACACTCCCTCTGGCAGAAATAATCACTCTGGCTATCTCTACAATTAAAACGATTCCGATAATGAAGCCTGAAATTCAGAACCCACCTTGGACTCTAAAACAACCTGTAACAATGCTACATCTGTCACTTATGCACAAAAATAAGACCACATCTGTCAAGTATAAAGAACGGTTATCGCGTCTTCTAGAAAATATTCCGGATTATTTTTTAATATACACTGATGGTTCCAAATCCGAAAGCTCGACCGCACTCTCACCTGATCAGAAAACTGCCACCTCCAACGTGCAAATATTGTCAGTCCATTCTTACGATTAGACATATTTTTGAATAATGTACTCACTATTTGCCAATAATAAACAGGATAGGACTGACCCCAAATTTATCAGAAGCTCTCACAGATGAGGAAGCTAAAATGACATTAGTATTTGTATTTTTAAAAGCACATCGCCTTCTTTATAAGTTATAACTCCTCTTTGATTTTTTTTTATTCATTTATTTTTTATTTTATTTTTTTACTATTTTTTTTTATTAATTTTTTTTTTACTTTTATCATGCCATAGGCGTTGATGACCAGAGGGTTTTACGCCTTTAAGCAACAATAAACAACAACAACGTATTCTGTAGGAAAAACGGAACTAAGTCTTTCTCTTTGCTTATGGATTAAATATATATTTTAAATTAATGTAGGTCAATTCCCGTTTTAACAGTAACTATTTTTATATTTGTATAAATTTAATTATGCGTAGTTATCTCGAAATTTTGACCTTACGCTACCATAATTCTTATAAAAGTAAGCTAGAATTTTCCAAACTATCGAAATTATTATATTCTAATATTATCCATACATATAAAAGAGGATGGTCGAATCTTTGTTCTCTCCTGTCCTAATTTGTTTAATTAGATTCAGTTTGTGCGATTTGGAGCTAGCCATAATAACTATGGTAACTGTGGATACTATAGTTATTAATCAACGTTTTTCTCTCTAAATGATGGTTGTTGTCTTTTTTTTTATAGCCCTGATGAAGACCTGAAAATCAGGTCGAAACGTCGGCATAAATAAATATTTTTTTTTGTTTCTTTGCTGACCGCACCCCCCGAACATCTTCTCCAATCTAAGTCATTGTCATGTTTGCTGTAGATTAGTCGAGTAGTGTTGAAGCTGTTTCTATTTTGTAGATTTTTCAAAAGAAATCAAAGGCCGATTTAAAATTCGTATTTAAGGGTTTCCATATTATAAGGTATTTTTAAATGTTTAATTTTAACTTTTTAACTTTGGAATTTAAATATTTTAGGATTAAATGTTTTATGATAGCATAATGAAAACAAGATACAAACATTGAAAGAATTGACAGACCATTAAAATAAAGATACAGAGAAAAAATATAAAAAATTATTATTTTTAATATATAAAAGTTATATATTTTTTATAGTTATGTATTTCTCTTTTATGTATTTAAAAAACAAAAAATCAATTTTTTAACATATTTTCTCTATATATTTATTTCAATGTTCTGTCAATTCTTACCATGTTTGTATCTTGTTTTTTTTAGCCCTGGTGAAGCCCACCAAAGTGGGGCGAAACGTTTGTTAACAATAAATAGTTTTTTCTGCTATTATGGTGTCTTTATTGACCGGACTACCTTCCTATAATCTACTTCATGCGGTCACTATCTTCTTCCAATTTAAATTTATATACTTTTATCTTTCGACAGTTTTTTATAAATCATTTGTGCAGGGTAAAAATGACCTTAGTAGTTGAAGAGCCCAACATTATTGTGAACAAATAACTTTTTAACGACGAGAAAAATAAAAAAAATAATACAATAATGGTTCTTAAAAGTACAACATATAGAAGTAAATTTCGATTTTTATCCTTTTAAAATATATTAATTAATTTTTTTCAACGTCCGACCCCGCTTAAAAGATTACACTCGTTTATTACTGTCTTGCGGGTATGGTTTACTCCACGCCTGGCCGTAGTTCAAATTAACTTTTCATCAAAACTTGAAAAGTTCAATAATTAAATTTAACACTTAAGTTTTATGATAATTACATTACTTTCTAGTTCTATCTATAATGTGAAATGCATTTTCTTTATTTAAAAAAAAATATGAGGATTTTAATTTGTTGATAATTTGACTTCCTTTATATATTTTCAATTAGTTAAATTTGTATATTAAAACATTAACGTTTCGGTATATCTATCATACCCACTTTTAGGACAATTTTTGTAATTAATGCTGATATCAAAATACATCTTAAAATCTTGAAAATACTTCATATTTAGGTTCTTAAGATGTGATTTTAAAATATTTAAATTAGCGAAAACCTAGAATATGAAACAATTTTGATCCTTTTTTCCTCTCAACTTTTATTCTTTAAAATTTCTCCAACGTTTCGGCCCTCAGGCCACTCTCAAGGATACCACTTTCTGTTTTAAGTTGTAAATGTAAGTGAAAAGGAAGGAAAGGAAAGTGTTTTGTAAAAAAGTCTTAAATCTAAGAAACAATTTTTTAGAAAAAGTTATATGTGACAAGGGAAATTAGCCTGCAATTTTAAGATTTGAAAAAGGAAATGACATCAATATTGAAGGTGGTAACTGTGAGAATGGCCAGAGGGCCGAAACGTTGGAGAAATTTTAAAGAATAAAAGTTCAGAGGAAAAAAGGATCAAAATTGTTTTAAATTAAGAATAAACTAAACCGCTCTCAAATAAGTATATATAAAATAATTAATCTACAATATGAAGCTTAATGAAGATTTTAAAGAAGAATCCATATATAATTTTATGTCAGCATACACATTGAAAATTATTTTGAATTCTGGGATTATATTTCGAATTGTTAACGTTTTGATGTATTAGTTTAACTTATAAATAGTATACGAACGAGGTTTAGTTGTCAAAGGATTAAATAATGCTGAAAAGAACTCCCTAAAAATTATAGATGGATGTAGAAAATGTGGATTAAGATAAGAATTACTAGAGTGAAATAATAAAATGATGATAGAAGTACCCGTATAGATACACACATAAAATAAAACAAAAACCTCATTTGTTTTTAGTTTAACCTTCTGTATCTTTATATAATTGTTTCATCGTTTTATCGTTTCCTTTTTGTGCAAGTGTTCTAGTGTGTATATAAATATATATATTTCTTCACACTAATCATTATTGCCATTCTTGTAACTTATATTTTTGTTTTTTCATATTACTTTGTTTATACCGTTTTTTGTATATAACTATTTTATATTATTTATCTCTTATCAGTTTCATGTATATTTCTGTTCTGTTATTTCTGTGAGGATTGTCTCAATGTTTATCCTGAAAGGTTGATTTCTATAAAAAAAAAAAAAATGAAATTATTCAATTTGACTGATTGATTATGTTTTAGTCACCACTACACTATATTTAAAACAATCCCAGACTCTAGTTTTACCGAACTGACTATAGTGCCTGTATTTAATGCATTCATGGGCTTTTGTGGAGATGATTTTTTTTATGTGAAATATTTATTTAATTAAAACCCTTGTGAAATATCTCCCATGTAATAAGGAACCGAAGAGGAAGCAAGATTTGAAACCGGTAGGTTTGGTTGATAAGAAAGTTGTAATTATTGGTATCTGGTTATGGCCAAATGGGTAACATATAGAACATTGATAACAGTATGGATGACTTTGTGACAAAGTAAGGTGCATTGAGGATTTTGGTATGTAAGAATACTGTCTCAGAGAAATCCTCTTTGAATAAAAAAATATAACTTTTTAATTTTTAAAACTTTTTCAAAAACTCTCTATCTAGGACACTTCATATTGTGAATGTGAAAGATCCAATTAGTCGTATATAGATAGACCAGTTCTCTAAAGTGTATTTTTTATTTAATTATTTAAATTTACAACTGTATTTACATAAAAATGCATCTAGTGACTTGTGATGTCAGTTGCATGATACCGACTGCTAGAGAAACTACACATTGGTAGCACTCTAATTACATATCTATATTAGGTCTCGAGGTCATCTCCTTTTCAGAGAGTGCTAGGAATAGAAGAGGAAGCAAGGTTAGATCTATGAGGTTTTGGGTGGTTAGGTAGTTTATAATGGAAGGATTGATATCTGGTTTGGACTTGATCAATTATATATGGAACATCAAGGTCTTTATGAATGATTTTGTTAGTGACAAAGGAAGGAGCATTAAGGATTGGATACGAGAGGAATTCGATGGCATAGTGGAGCCCCAAAGCTCAACAAATAATTCCAAATAGGCCTTATAGTCATGTCAATGAGTCTGTTGTAATTAATTGGAAGTTTAGACCGTTTGTCTAGTAAGAGCTGTAATAGTCGGAATCGACGAGCAGTTTCCTGTCTCTTCAGACTTGTATGAGGATTCCAAGTTAGTCCTT
This sequence comes from Halyomorpha halys, assembly GCF_000696795.3. Classification (NCBI taxonomy): domain Eukaryota; kingdom Metazoa; phylum Arthropoda; class Insecta; order Hemiptera; family Pentatomidae; genus Halyomorpha; species Halyomorpha halys. The sequence continues at coordinate 1,970,025 of NW_027107648.1, read as the reverse complement.
TATCCAGATGTATGTAGTCATGGGATAGGAAGCAGGAAATCATTGGCTTACGATGAAGATTAATGTGTTTCGATGGGATTTGTTTGAATTTATTTTAATTCTTCATTTTTAAAACCATGTTTCAAGGGATGTGATATATAATTGGAGTGCTGTATTTATTTATTATAACCTGTATATAATTTTTCTGTAGCCCAGGACTCTCTAATATATTGATTCATCTTTCAAATGAAGAGTTTTAATTTAAATTCGATTCGAGGCAGTAGTTCCGTGGTTCACTTAAAATTTTACACTTTTGTGGGATGCAAGCGGAGCCTCGTTATTCGTTTTGTGGCTTAATTTTTCTCTGCTTAGATAGAATACAACTTAGATTATGGTTACGGGATATTGAAGGCTATGATTCAAAGTTAGAATAAGATTTGGCTAGGAAAATATATATATTTTTTTTAATTATATTTTGAAAAATAATCAATGATATGGTAATTTACCATTAGCATTACGTGGATGTATTTTTTGCTATATGTATTTTCATTTATTGAAAGAAAACAGGAAACCATAGCTTTCTTCATAAAAATGTATAAACTTGTACATGAATCTGAAACCTTTGTCCTTGGAGCAAAGTTAGCAACATTACATGACAATATGGGGCTTATATGACTTCTTGATCCTTCAGGACACGAGGCAGATAAGGAATCATGCCGTTTTACGGCAGTCATAACGAGAGAATGATTATTGAAGAGAACAATGCCTTATTTGGTCAACGATAAGGATTCCTTTGTTCAAGATCTGGGCAGAGAATCAGGTATTCGGAATTTATTAAAGGATTTATTTTGTACTGCTTTTTAAATACAGTGCTCTGAAAAACTGGAGTAATAAAATATGAATTATCAATATTGGATTGTCTTTAAATAGCGGATAGAGTCCGGATTAAACACATAAGAATAAATAAAAAACCTTTAATCTAATAAAAAGTCTCAACTTAACGGATAGTCGATTTTTGCAATATGTCAAATGATTTCCAATAAAGTAACATATTGAAATATGGATTAAAAACTTTAGTATTTATGGATTCTAAAAACTTTACAAAATCTTCTTGTGATAATGGTTACTGTATATATAGGGAGATATTGTCCAATATAGGGGAATATTGTCCAAAGAACGTTTGTAATCAAAATAAAATAAATTAAAAAAAAATAAAGATTTAGATTTATTTTACTGTATTGGAAGACTTAACTTTGGCTCATAATAAATAGTTAGACTTGGGGTAGACTTTTTTCATTTCGTGGCGGTCCCTTGTTTATAAAAAAAGATACTTGTTTATTACTTTATTTTTTTTCTTTATTAATTATAATTTGTATTCTGGTGTTATAGATTTTTTATTTTTTACAAATTCGTGTCTCACTGTAGATGAAACTATACAGTAATGTAAGTACCATAAGTATCACAAATAAATTATATATAAACTATGAAACAATTATATAAAGGTATTTTCTGACCTCACTGCATACATGAAACGGATAATAAATATATAACAGGACATAGATATATACAAAAATGGCATTAACAAAGTAAAATGAAAAAATAAAAATATGAGTTACAAGAATGACAATAATAATTAGAGTGGAGAAAATAAATATATATTTATACACACACTAGAACACTAGCATGAAAATAATAATAAAGGGAAAGATAAAACGATGAAGCAATTATATTAAGGTACAGGAGGTAAAAAATAAATAGAAATAATTGAGGTTTTTTTAAATTTTATGTGTGTATCTATACAGGTACTTCTTTTATCATTTTATTCTTTTCCTTTACTAATTATTATCTTAATCCTCATTTTCTACATCCATCTGCAATTTTTTAGGAAGTTCTTTTCAGCCTTATTCAATTCTTTGACAACTGAACTTCCTTTGTAAATATTAGTTAAAGTAATTCACCAGGGGTCTGCTTCATAATGAAAGCCAATAGTATTAGTCCACAAATTCAGGTGCACAAACTATAAACTACAAGCACTAATACATTTTGTTTCATGATAGGGACGACTATTAGTGATATTAGATGAGTTTAAAAGTAAAAAATTATCCGGCAAAAAATTATAAGTCAGTGTAATTGTACGAAATACAAACTACAAGATTAATAAATGGAATATGGTCCGGGTGCAGTCAAATTAAACTCAAATAGTAATATTATGTACTAATTTTATTTGAGCCAACGTTTCGCACCACGTTGCAGGGCTTCGTCAGGGCTGTTTTGACGAAAGTCAAAGTCAGAGTGGGAATCTTAAGGAAAACATTCAACAAATTGAATTCCTTAAATATAAAATTTCTAATCTCTCACATTCACTCACTTCTGTTATTGGCGAAAATAATATGGCCCTCCTCAATAACTGATTCCATAAAATTGACTCTGACTTTGACTTCTGTCAAAAAAGTCCTGACGAAGCCCTGCGATGTGGGACGAAACGTACTTAATATTACTATTTGAGTTTAATTTGACCGCACCCGAACCATTCACACGGTCAATCAGAAATCTTCCTACAAGATTAATGGTATTAGTTAGTACTTTATTATGAAACAGGATCCTGAACATTAACGATTCCTTATTTATAAATTATATCTAAAGAACCTAAATATGAAGTATTTTCAAAATTTGAAGATGTATTTTAATATCATCATTAATTACAAAAAGTATCCTAAAAATGAGTATGATAAACCGAAACGTTAATGTACAAGTTTAACGAATAAAAAATACAAAGGAAGTCAATTTATCAAAAAATTAATAACCTCATGTTGATTTTTTTTAAACATATTATGGTATTTTCGCAAATACATTTCACGTTACAGATGATACTCCATAGTAATGTAATTATCATAAAACTCAAATGTTATATATAATTACTGAACTTTTCAAGTTTTGATGAAAAGTGTATTCGAAGAAAAACAGGCGTAGGAAACACCATACCCGCAAGACAACAATGTACTGAGATGAAAATTCAAACATGACTAATAAAATCTTAGCAATAAAAAAAATTATTAATACTTCACTTGCGTTAATGTTAATTTTGTTTTTGTACAATAAATAAAAAGTTAGTCTCTAATATTTAAAATTTGATTTTATATTCTATCATCTATTCCTAAAACGTTTTAAGACCTAAGTATTTTAAATTTATGTTAGTATATACAGCTTTTTCTTATCAGAACTCTTTTTAAATAGTACAAATTGGCTATTTCATGTCTATACAGAGGTTTTAGTGTAAGTAATTTAGTTGGATTAAAGGGGAGCGGAGTGGCTCAGTTGGTAAGGCACTATGCTACTAACTCTTTGGGCTCGGGTTTCAATACGGCTGTGGCAGATTTAAGCAGATAAGTATTTACTCTATTATGTCATCCTTGGATCATCCCTGTGGTTTTTGGGAGTTCTCCGGGGTCCATACAACCTCATTAAATGGATACACTTAATTGGGGAAAAATCTGAGCATGATCAGGTCGAAATCTACCTCCTTTTACACCAGCTGTTCAAGAAACAGTACTTCCTGACTAAATACTGGACCCTCTTATTCATTTATGGGTTATAGTGGTATAGATTTTCATTTTTTTTTTTACAGTTAAGTAGAAATACCGTTTGTGCCAACTTTGTTTCCAAGATTGAGCCCGATATCTTCTGTACCTTCCTTTGTTCTTTTAAATATTGATCGGTTGGAAAAATAAGACTATCGGAGTCACAAATACTTTTTCGAAGCAATATATAATGAAGAATTCTGAGGCAAGCTTTTATAATTTTCTGCCCTAGATTGGCATCACTTAGGATTGCTATTGCAATGATTCTAGCCATTTTATTTCTTTTGTGGATAGTTATTATTATTGTTATTTGTTTATTTTATGGGTAAAAAATAATACCGTTGTCCTGAATTGTGGCAGCATGTATTAATATTCCTCAGTAGATAATATAATAAAAAACAAATTATTACCTAATCAAAGATGAATTTAGTGTACTTTTAATTGTTTTTATTGATCTGGCACCCGAGACTGCTTTACCAACTCCGTTAATTCCTACCTCCTACATACTTTCATTTTTTATTCTGTGAACATCTAACTCTATACTTAAAGGAACAAGCATGAACGAATGAAGCATGAATGAATGACGAATGAAGCATGAATGAATGATGAACGAAACATGCACCCTATTTCCAGTGCCTGATAGTAACTTGGCGCTGTATGATTACTATAAATCAGTTCTGACCCAATGCAAGGAAGCTTTTGGTCCAAGGTACCTGAAACAAATAAAATGAAGACAATACTTGGTGATACTCAACCTCTACCGCCAATTATCGAAAATCGCCGTAAACAATCCATCATAACCCGACTCGGACATACAAGATTAATACACATGCATCTTCTTGAAAGAAATTTTTCACCGACATGTTATAGTTGTAAATGTATTCTGGAACACTGTTCGCGTCTGGAATCATCAAGAACGTCTTTTGGCCTCCGGGGACAACGTCAAGCCTTACTGCCAGAAAATTGGAATAATTTCTTTAAGTTCCTAAAGAAGAACAATCTGTATTCAGAAATGTAACCACGAAATCCAAAATACGGAACTTTATTAATATGAAATTAAGCAAATAAATAAAGGACCAAATAAGTATTTTTAAAATATTTTAAATAAACTGAATAAACAAATATTTTGGTATTACAAAGCACATTTTTATGCGCCTGGCACCCGAGACTGCTTTACCAACTCCGTTAATTCCTACCTCCTACATACTTTCTCATCATTCGTTCCTTTCTCACTGATAGATTTTTTAAAGTAAACCCCAATGGTTCCTATTAATACCTCTTCTCTCATTCCACTGGTGTACCTCTAGGTAGTAGTAAGTGGTCCCATCCTCTACACCATCAACTGACATCCCATCCAAAACATTATCCTCATCACGCATGCCGATGACACATGGAGTTGTTAATAACCCTAAACATTTTATTTAATTTAATATTTTTACCCTAAATTTACATCTCAAACTCTACAATACTGTGTCATAACCCTTGAAGAATAGTCTCGTAATTGGTGAATTAAAATAAATCCTATCAAATTACCTTTACCCTTCGTCGTAAACATCCCAACTGATCTACAGTGTCCTTTAATTAGATTTAATTGGATATAATTTATTTAATTTAAATAATAATACCAGTATTCAACAAGTTATAAAATTATATATAAAGAGACATACGCGTACCCAGGTAGGGGCTGCTGCCCCCTAGAAGTAAAAAAAATATTATGAAAGGAATATGGTCCGGGTGCGGTCAAAAAAACTCAAAAAGTAGAATTATACTATTTTATTGAGCCAACGTTTCGCCCCACGTTGCAGGGCTTCGTCAGGGCTAAAAAAGATACAAACACATAGTTACAAAAGGAAGAGAAAAAAAAAAAC
>NW_027107648.1:1948897-1963979 GCF_000696795.3 Halyomorpha halys | reverse complement strand
AAAAAAATAAAAAAATAAATTTGTTTTCCTTTTCTAACTGTGTTTGTATCTTTTTTAGCCCTGACGAAGCCCTGCAACGTGGGGCAAAACGTTGGCTCAATAAAATAGTATAATTCTACTATTTGAGTTTTTTTGACCGCACCCGGACCATATTCCTTTCAGCTTTACACACGGTCAATCAATAATCTTCCAGTATAAAAAAAATATTAGTTTAATAAAAATTTAATTTTTTTTCTAGCAAATAATTGTAATAACTAACAAAGTACTGTCATAATTATATATAATTATCTTAAAATTTTTGTTTCATTCGCCTTTTCCGTCCTGGAATGTCCCAACCTGAACGACCATGGTTGCTGTCCCATGGTTGGATGCTTGCTATCCCCTAGTTTTGATCCTGGAGCTCCCTTGTAAGTAGACACAGCTTTGTATGGATTATTTTATTTCTGTCTATAACAACAGATATAGAGGTTTGGAATGATTAATAAAGAAGTCTTTTTATTTGAAATTCTTAAAATCTAGATTGTAATCTCTTCTAAGGAAAATGAATCATTTAAATTCCTCTATAATCTTTTTCCTCGTCAACTCATCATCATATATCTTATACACCTTCAATTCCTTCTAAACTGACAAAGGTAATTCTCTGTAGTTCCCATAATTAGGTAGTGTTGCTAAGTGACCTCTACATTCCTCAACAACGCTAGCCAATATTATGACCTTATCTTCTACCTCAGCACTCTTCTTGCAACACTATCGATTACTCCAAATGTTTATTAAAAAAAAAAAAAATAAAAAAAAACTTCATCAGCATCTTTTCCTAGGTAGATCAAACTCTGAACAAGAAGGTGGAAAGATTATTGAATACCACTGAATTAAGGAATGAAAAATATTTCAAATATGAATGATAATTATCCTTTATTTTATATCACTTATTGTCTCAGAGAAATCTTATCAAAATATAATTTTTGAATTTTTAACCATTGCAATAATGAAAATCTTTTCCAAAATTCTCTATCTTGGACACTTAACATAATTTTTTATTTATTTATTGACATTTACAATTTTATTTACATAAAAATACATCTAGTGACTTGTGATGTCGGTTGTAATACAATGGTATGATACCAACTGCTGAACTACCCATTGGCAGCACTCTAATTACATTTCTACATTAGTTCTCGAGGCCATCTTCTTTTCAGAGGGTTCTAGGAATAGAAGAGGAAGCAAGGTTAGAACTTTGTGGTTTTGGGTGGTTAAGTAGTTTATAAGGGAAGGATTGATATCTGGTTCGGACTTGATCGGTTACATATGGAACATTAAGGTCTTTATGTATGATTTTGTTTGTGACAAAGTAAGGAGCATTAAGGATTGGATACGAGAGGAATTCAACTCATTATGTTCAGATAGGCCTTATAGTAGTCATGTAGATCAGTTTTTGGTCTAGTAAGTGGTTTAATAGTCGGAATTGACGAACAGTTCTTTTGTTTTTTCAGTTTTGTATGTTTGTTCAAGTTAGACGTTTGTTCAGGTAGTGAATCTGTACGATAGGGGTAAGAGGAATAAATTAAAGGATACTCTTAGGGCAGTTGATTGGTTTACGACGAACGGTAGAAGTGGTGATTTGATATGATTCGTTGGGGTTTATTTTAATCGTCTAACTTCAACACAATTCTTCGAGGGTTGTGTTATGGGATTTTGGAGTTCGGGATGCAATAAAAGGGTAATTCTTAACTACGAGCACATGTGCGTCATCGCCATACGTGAGTTAAGGAACCGGTATTATAAATTTAAACAATTGACCCTTGCCCAACTATAGGTTCAGTCACTTTAGACGTATAGTTGCATATGTTCACATTCCCTTACAATTTTATAGAAAAGGAACCCAATAAAAACGACTAGGTGTCAATAGCAAGGGCTAACACTTAAGCAGGTACAAGGTGTCATCTCACAATGGACTTGCATGAGTCTAACTATTTTATGTTTAACACATGTAAGTCAGTTCTCACAAGTCCTTAGGTCATGGTCTCTTACACCCAATTTCTTGGAAGCCTGGCCACACTGTTTCTAGTCACGCCTTTTCCCCCCTCCCAGATATTTACTTCTAAATTTCATAGGCTCTCTAGGCCCCGCCTAATTACCTAAATTATCTGATTGGTCTCCTATTTTCACTATTCTTCCTACCCCCTCTTCTCAAGTGTACATATATATTTCCTGGCACTAGATAGCTAAGTAATAAGATAGAGACTAAGTAACAGTAACAGTAACATGTAGTTCTTGTAAATATGTTAAAATGAAGTCATTTTAGTCTTCATTGATTTATTTAATTCGTAGTAAAAATATTTCCAAATTGGTTGGGATGTTGGCGAGGATACTGCTTTAAAGAGTATACTCATTTAATAACTAACTAAGTAAGTGAATGTTTGAAAGTAAGATAAGAGAGGCCCTTCGGAAGACGGGAGTAGCAAGTCCACGATTTCTAGTTTTCACTAATTATACAATGTTTTTTTCGGCCAAGACTCCCATTGGAGTCCTATTCTGCATACAATGTTGTTGATATAATTAATTTTTTTGAAGACTGTCCTGCTATACCTGGAAAGGTAAGCCTTGTTTTTATCATGGCTGGACGAGAATGGCAGATTCCCCGCTAATTATTTGTGTTGTTATGATCTCTCCTGGAGGTTTTAACGTCGTCATACATCGGCCTATTATGTTTAATCCTAGTGATAATATAAAATATTAGGGGGCTATGTAAAGAATATCTCAAATTACTTTCCGAAAAAGCATGAGCCCAGGTAGTTAAAGGGTTACGCTGTATTTGTTTTTTTCTTTTTATTTGAATTTTTTGGTTGAAATATTCATGTAGTGTCTCTTATAAAATATGTACTCAAAATTATCGAGAAACATTAAACGTACATAATAGTTAATATATCTCAAAATATGTACCTATCCAGCTATCTTTGTGTATCTGTTTCTAAATAATATTTAATGTTTTTCACGCGATGATGTTGTGGAGGAAAATATCTTTACGTAAAAGATAAATTCTAAATATTTAAAACAAGAATAAAACAGCATATTTTGTATTCGGATGGTTCTGCAGACCTTACAGATCTTTGGCCGCCCAAACCAGCCTTCTTCACGCTTGCCTCTCTTGGGCTACTGCTTTCCAGTTTTCTGCATGCAGCTCTTTCGCATTTGTGTTAATTATTGTTGTCTATCTGTCTGGTTATTGGCTGGATTCAGCTGTCTAGGGTACCTGTTAGAGCCCAGGCCTCACAGCCGTATATCAGAGCTTTATCATGGCATTATAAACCTTTAGTTTCAGGTTTTTAGAGATTTTTCGATACTTTAGTATTCTTAATAGAAGAAGGCTCTGCGCACTTGTTATACGCTGGTATATAGAACAAGGTATAAATAAAATTATAGGGGTATTCATGATGTTGTGTTAAATGTTATATGTTTTACCATGTTAAATGTTATAACTATAGGATTGTGAGAAGCCCTATTTGAAGTCATGTTAAACGTTAAATGCATAAGAGTCCCTAGCGGATTTTCTCAGCAACTTGTTGTATAAGCCTTTATGTTTATAACCTTCCTTCTAGACCCTCATGTTATTGTTTACTTCAGTTTTGATTTAAGTAATTAATTAAAACATGCCTAGAGTGAGTGAAAAGTGGAATTTGTGTGAAAGTTTAGCTTATGAGTGTCTTATTGATCTTCAAACTTGTGAAGAAGAGAATGAAGATGAGCTAATTGACAACTGTATTGAAAGTCACAACAACTAATATGGCGGCGATCTCAACTGGTCTATTGTGTGACGTCATTTTCGATTTAACTGACCAAATAACAGACTCTCAGCCATGTTAAATGTTATTTCGTTTTACCACGGCAAAAGAAGGCAATTTTTTTCGATTTAACACGAGTTTTTCCATTTAACACGCTTTAACATAGATCATGAATACCCCTAATATATAAAAGGTATTTGAAACTGTCTACTTTAGGAAACGATTTGCCGTCCATACCAACAAAGCATATCCAAAATTGTCTTTATTATTACTTCAACTGCACTTATTTATCACTGTATTAAACTGCAGTACTAGTATAATTTTTATTACAAGAAATACTAGACTTTGAGCAATAAATTAGAAAGTACTTGAACCTATACACGTTACTAACACCCCTGTTTCATAATAAAGTACAAACTAATACTATTAGTCTTGTAGATTTATCTTAATTCAATTACACAGACTTGTACAATAGAAACTTGTACTTTAATATTTTTTAATTCCTGTAATATCACTAATAGTCAACCCTTTCATGAAAAAAAGTATGAGTATGATTAGTATGCTAGTTTCTACACTTGTACTATGAACTAATACTATTAGCTTTCATTATGAAACAGGAGCCAGTAAGGTTGTAGGTTATTAAAAGTCACAGGAAATAAGGAGAAAAAAACAACAGTTATTTCACTCCAATATTTGATTACTTTAATAAAAACTATGTATAATCACTAGTCACTGTTAGTGAGTCTGTCTAATATAGTTAGGGGAAATTAAAATCGGTGGCTGTTTGAAAACGTTAAGCAAATAATTTTTCATTTAGAGCTCCATGTCTTTGAAACTACCAACAACCCTAGAAAACCTAATATAACACCATTCTTCTTTTTCTTCCTCCTAAAGTGTTCCCTTCATGTTCGGATTGCTACTTTTCTGAGATATTTTATTTCCGAGGCGGTGATTCTGTTCCTTAATCTGTAGAGAAGGGTGGAAAAGTAAATTGCATTAAAAATGTGAAGTTTTACTTTTCTCTCAACTTCACGCTTCCCAACAACTGTATTGCAGATCTGGTAATAAATGGTATTTGATTTTTTAATCCTATTGGATATTTCTTGTTGAATTTTACCATCTTTGCTAATAACTGTACCTAGGTTCGTGTAATCTTCTTCTGCCTGTATAATTTGTCCTCTGCAAGTAATCTGCACTTCTTCAGGTCCTCGTCTAGTTTGGTTTTACTTGTATTTATCGTCATGCCTTTTCTCTCCAGCTCCGTTTCCATTCCACTACAGCCTGCTGAAGATTTTGGACGGAGTCCGCTATGAGGACAATATTATCGACATTGAGAAGTGTCTGAACAACTACTGTTATCAAGTTACATTTCCCTACTACTGTTCGTGTCGTCCTGCTTTTAGATATTTTCAATACTTCATCCATAAGAACAATAAAGAGAATAGGGCTTAAACTATCTCCCTGTTTGACACCTCTCTTCATATCAAAGCTCCCAGACTCCTTTCCATTTATCCTGACGTTATCCTTTGAGCTCTTATACGAAGATATTATGGCTTCTACAAGTTTTAAAAGGATGTTTATGGTCTTCAATGCATTCTATATTTCGACTCTTGGGACTGAATCAAAAGCGGCTTCCAGATCTAAAAAAGATAAATATACTAGTTATTAAAAATTACTCATTACATCAAAAAATATAACCTATTTTTTTTTGGTACAAGAGCCCAAGAGGAGAGAAAGCCAGTTATTCCACCCCAATATTTGATTACTTTAATGAACACTATGTATAATCACTGGTCAATGTTGGTGAGTCTGCCAAGTATAGGTAGGGGGAATAAAAATCTGCGGCTGTTAAAGAAATAATTTTTCATTCAGAGATCCATATTTTTGAAACTACCAACAACACAGAAAACCTAATACAACATATTTATAGTAGAGTAAATATGCTAAAATATGAGCCCTAATAGAGCTATTTATGTTTAATATTTCCCGAGAAACAGTTTTTTAAAAAGCTTTTAAAAAACATTTCATGAAATATTCACTCAAAAATCAGTTGTTCCCTAATTTAGGGTGGGAAATCCACAACTCAGGAACCATGAGACATACTGTTGTCTATTAGCACTCAAATTGAAAGTGACATCAAATAATTTATGACGATTATCTTCCTAGAAATAGTAGTTTTCATGATACTTTGATTGAATTTTGACTAGTAATTATACGTAGTTTTCATTAAAGTAATAAAAAATTGGCGTTAAATAACTGTTTTTTTTCTCCTCTTGGGCTCTTGTATTTTACGCACGTTATGGCCTACATGACTCTAGTTTGCGGAGTCTTCTGAACAGTTTTCGATTCCACCATATCTTTACCCTAATGAAGGCTTGGCAAGGTGACTTGTTTGTTTATTTGGGGAAGGCAAGGTAACTTGGTGCAAGCCAACGGGTTTTGCAAATCCATTAGAAATCAATTCGCTGAATGGAATCCAACCCTGAAGAAGTGAAAGCAGGAAGCGATGCTGTGGAATGGTTCGTAGCTGAACGATCGGAGAACATTGTTCGTAATCTGTCCAAGGTCGTATAAAAGTTACATTTTGTCCAATTTAATACATTCTAATCCAAGTTTTCCAATATAATGATTTATTTGAATAGAACAGACATCTTGATTTTTTAGTGTATATTTCATGAAATGTTGCTTTTTAAAAAACTGTATCTGAGAAAAGCTCTATTATGGATTATATTTTAGCAAATGTACTCTACTTTAAATGACGTTTTATTAAGTTTTCTAGTGTTGTAGGTAGTTTCAAAGATATGGAGCTGGGAATGAAAAATTAATTTTCGTTAACGTTTTGAAACAGCCGCCATTTTTTATTGCGTTGTAAATTAATATATAAATATAAATAGTAGATTGTACATATTTTTCAATTAAGTAATACTAAATCGGGGTGAGATAACTGCCTTTTTTCTCCTCTTGGGCTCTTGTATGGAACCTCTGTACATTTTATTATCGTCCGTACCGTTCTTCAATGTTAAGCTTTGATTCAATTTTATCTTTTATTACCATCCCTTATTATCATTACATTCCCTTTGTTTTGGGTTGAATACGTGTTGTCGTAGTTTCATTTCATGATTATAGTATTTTCTCGGACATACCTCTATTCTATTGTGGGTTCGATCGAAGCGATATATCGAAGTTTGATTGTATTTGAGTAAAAATGAAATTCAAAGCTGATTATTTGTGTTTTGTTCCAGTTGTTTTCCTTTTCTGTTTAATGAGCATTAAAAAGTTAACAAAGAAGCGTTAAGATCTGAATCCGTTGTAATTTATTTTTTTATTATATTGATGATATCTGATTTATGAATTCATTTGGGTTATTGTGATCCATCATATTGAAATATTATCTTCCACTTTCCACTAAATTATCTATTTATTTTTGCAATACTAAGTTCATTACCAAGTTCATGCTTCTATGGGAGAGATGCGTTTTTGTATCTAGCCGCATAATTAAGAAATAATCTATACTTTGATTTGGAAGATTTAAATTTCGACTTATTTTATAAAATACTGATTTGAATCTCATAAATTTGCTCTGTGGTCGTTATATTTTGCTATCCCGTTATTGCAATTTAAAAATCTATTAGGGCTCACACCTTAGCAAATTTACTCTAAGTGATATTTTCTTAGGTTTTTTAGTGTTGCCGTTAATTTTAAAGATTAAAGAGCTCTGATTGAAAAATTAATTTTATTTAACTTTTTGAAACAACCGCCATTTTTATTCCCCCTGCCTATACTTGGCAAACTCATCAACTTTGACTAGTAATTATACATAGTTTTCATTAAAGTAATAATATATTGGGGCGAGATAACTGCTTTTTTTTTTTAAATTATATTATTTCAAAATTTTTTGAGACAAGGTAATTATTTATTAAATAAAACCAAAAATTGTATCCAATTCTGTGTCAACACTTTATTTCTCACTAGTCCAACGTTTCGGCCATTCCAGCCATCTTCAGGGACATCTAAAGATTCCACAGCTTATATTATATCTTCATTTTTATACATTTACAACAACATCATTATTCACTATATAATATAACATACCTTCAATACAAAAATCCTCCTCACATTAATTTACAATTTCTATTACAGGCTATTCTGCCCAGGTCATTTTCTTTATTCTAAGTTCAAAACCTATTCCAACAGTCAATTATTAAAAAGTCATATTTATTATTAATAAGCTTACTAAGCTTAAGTCTAATTACCTATTTATTTAAATTTTAAAACCATTAACTTTTCTTTTTCTTTATAAAATTATCCACAATATAAAATACACCACCATATAACAAACTATTTATAACCTCCCACTCACACAGGTCTGCCTTGTTTTAAATTAATATATTATTTATTTTAAATTGCATTTTTGTTTCAATTTGGTATTTATTTTAATTCTCAAATTCCCTTTATTAAATTTCATTGTAACTAGTAACAATTTTCTCTATTATTTTTATAAATTTATTTTGCTTAAAATCTCTGCATAATGTTGGTTTAAATTCTTAGTATCTGTTTTAAAATTAACTGTGTAATTGATGTTCTCTGATATATAAATTGATTCAAGTATTTTTCTTTTGTATAAATTGTTTTCTTTATGTAAAATTATGGTGTTATCAAAATCAAAATTATGTTGGTTTTTGGCTGTATGCTGTACAAGAGCTGTTTTATTTGGATCCTTTTCTTTATTTCTTAGTTTCACCTATATAGATTGCTGGACAATTTAAACATGGAATTTTATATATTAATCCCGATTGACATTTTATCTCAATTTTGTCTTTTACATTGCTATAATACTTTTTAATCTTATTGTTAGGTCTATAACATAAAGAGTTTTTTTTTTTCAAGGAGGTCTTGTACTATTTGGTAAATTCTTCCTTACTCGAGTTCTTTCGAATTTCCATTTATGATAGAGCTCTGTGACCCTTCTTTAAGTTGGAGAAGTTCAAAGAGAATTATTTATTTGATAATTAATTGAATTTTAATAATTTTCTGATAAAATTAATTAATGTCTGGAGCCCTCCTAGGGTGTACCCAGCCTAATAAATTGGGTGCCCTTAATTGGGTAATATAATGAATAGGGTTGGCGGTCGATCGTGACTCGGACTAAATCACCTCCTTGCATTACTATTGGCCTAGTAAAAGAATTTCCCTACAAAGTAATGAACCTATGAACCTTCATGGGTTGTTGTGGTACAGATATAATAAATAATTTTCACGATTTCATGATCATAATATTTTCTGGGTCATAGCGCTATTCTGTTATGAGTCCAATGAAAGCGTTATGTTGAATAACATTCAAAAGTAATTTTTTCCATTTTCTGTTTAATGAGCCCTATAAAGTTAACAAAGAAGCATTAAGATCTGAATCCGTTGTAATATTTTATTTTTTATTTTGAATGCGTTTCTTTATTTTTCATGTTTTAGTATTATGAAAGCGTTTAATTGGTCTGGAGGCCTTGAGTCGCCCTCAAGGAAATTCAATCGAATAAAAACAAGACACTTATTACAAGGGAATTGGGTTTGCATTGTCTTATTGCAGTTTGAACTCGACTACTAATTACTAATCTATACTGCTACTACTCCTTGCTGGTATTACTAATGTATACTACTATTACTCCTTGCTGGTATTACTAATCTATACTACTACTACTCCTTACGGGTATTACTAATTACAGGTAAATAGGAAAATTTACCTAGTTAAAAATAAATTTCAATTTCATTGGAGTAAGTTCTGTACTTTGCCTTAAATAGACGATTTATTTCATAGCATTTTAATTTGCCCAACTTTCATATTGTTGAGAGACAAATATTTATAGAAATACATTATTATGTTTAATTTATTAAGTAGATTATTCAGGGCGATCAACGTCTAGGTTATTACACTCTTTTTACTTTATTTATCTTCTTGTCTTTGACATTTGATAGTTGAATGTAGACTATTTCCTTTTTACACTGGTCGGTATTGGTGGATTATATTTTAGTATAAAGTTGAGTTTCTTTCAGAAATTTTATTATTTTGTCTATGAATTCTGCTGAATCTTTAAGGGCCAATTCTTTTATACGAGGAATTTTATTATTTTTGAAGGCTTGACGAAATGATGAGCATTCTTCAATTATATGCTTTATTGATAATGGGGAATGACAGGTTTGGCATATAGGCTGGTCCTCTTTTGTGATTAAGTGAAGGTGAGTTAATTTGGAATGTCCTATTCTTACTCTTGCAACAACCACTCCTTTTCTTCTGTTTCCGCTTATGGCACTTGTCCACTTTTGTGTATTTTTTTTTTACATTTCTCAATTTATTGGTGAGTGGTACGGCGGCCCACATTGAATCCCAATTTTTTCGGATTCTGTTCCTTAAAAATGCCTTTATGTCTTTCGGCTCGTAAATTTGGAGTGATGGAACGTTCATTGTAGCAGCCTCTTTAGCCGCTTTATCCGCTGCCTCATTTCCAGCTATTCCTGAGTGCCCCGGAGTCCAGAGAAAGGAAACACTTTTTTTTATGATGTTTTAGCATTTCTATATAGTTATGAATTTTGTCTATCGTAGGTCCGCTTTGATTGAAATTTGATAGACTCTGGAGTGCTGACATTGAATCTGTACAAATGAGTTTGTTTGAGTATTCACTTTCTATGGATAAATGAAGTGCTGTTGAAATCGCCTGAAGTTCAGCTGTAAATAATGTTGAGTATGTGGGTAATTTATATCTTTTGGGTGTCCCATGTATTATAATTGCAAAACCAACATTTTCATTTTGTTTGGAGCCGTCAGTGTAAATTATTTCAAAATTTGAATATTTTTGTAACTTCTTTATGAATTTAATTTTATTTGAGTCGTGGTTCTGGCGTTTCATAGTTAGATCTATTTTGTAAGACTGGTATTTCCAAGAGGGCAATCTATAGATAGAATGAGCTTGGTTTGTAGGCAATTTATTAAGTATATATAAAATGGAAACGGTAGAATTACTGGACCGATTTACGCACTGTTTTTTTCCCTTCAAAATGTTCCCCTTCGCCATGGCAAGGTTTAAAGAGAATGAAATCCCCGTATTATCAAATAGAAAAAAAGTTATGAACAAAATTGAACGTTTTTGGCTTCTAGTTCATTAATTACACTTTCTATCATGGTTATTGTACACCAATCGATTTATCCCTTTCCGAAGAATAAGAAAAACCAATACTGATTCCATTAAGCTATATGTACAAGTATGATTGTAATATTTGTTCAAGTAATGCAAATGGACTAACATTTGTATTAACTGCCACGTTTAACTGTCATAAGTATAAAACTTTGATCTCTTATAAAACATCTAAAAAACATAAATAACTTTAATACTACTCGTCCAATCTACATCAAACTTGTCAGGGTCCTCTCTATCAAAGAGCACAAGAGGAGAAAAAAGGCAGTTATCTCATCCCAATTTTAGATTACTTTAATGAAAACTATGTATAATTAATAGTCAAAATTCATGAGTCTGCCAAGTATAGGTATGGGGAATAAAAAATGGCGGCTGTTTCAAAGCGATAAAAAAAATGTATTTTTCATTCCGAGCTCTATACCTTAAAAAGTAGGAACAACACAAGAAAACCTAAGAGAACGTTTATATTATTTAAAGAAGAGTACATTTGCTAAAATATGAGTCCTATTAGAGTTATTTACGTTAAATAGTTCTCGAGATATTGCTTTTTAAAAAGCAACATTTCTTAAAAATGATGTATGGGATGTACTGAAAGATCAGTAGTTAGTGAATTTATTTTGAACAAATTATATCTCGAAAACAATTTGACGTACAGATGTCTATTAGCACTCAAATTAAAGCTAGTATAATGAGCTATAAAGTAGTTTATGATGTTTATCTTCGTAGGAGTACTAGTTTACATGAAATGTGCTAAAATAAATTGATTTATAGTTGTTCGGAAAAATTTTCATTTGCCAAATTTATATTCATATGTGAATATCATAAAAACTGCTACCCCTACGAAGATAAGTGTCATAAACTACTTTATAGTAAGTTAAATTTCCTTATTTTGAATGTTATGGATCTGGAGATATATTTTTTCAAAATCCAACATTTTATACGAACAACTAGAAATTAACATTTTGTGAGTTTATTTTTTCAAATATCATAAAAACTACTACTCCTACAAAGATAAACACTATTAACTATTTTATAGTAAATTTAACTAGCTTTAATTTGAGCGCTGGCACATATCTGTACGTCCAATGGTTTCTGAAATGAAGTTTTTCATAAATCAAATTTATTGTCCGAACAACTATAAATAAATCAATTTATTTTAGCAAATATCATGAAAACTACTACTCATACGAAGGTAAAGGTTATAAACTTCATTATAGTTCATTAAACTAGCTTTAATTTGAGTGCTAATAGACGTCACATAGTTCCCGAGATATAGATTTCTCAATATAAATTAACTAACTACTAATCCGTGCCGTACTTCAGGTATCACCATTGTATTTTTATATCGTATTACATTAGTGGGGAACAAAGGGGTGGTTAAAAATGTGAAACCTTTCATTCGAAAAAACATGCATATATTTCTCGCAGTATCAAATGTTAATCCCTGGAGGGGCAATTATGGTTAGTGAGTTAGTTCAGTAATCATTTTAATTATATGAGGTAATATAAGATAGAGGATTGGGGTCTCATAGGAATAATGGCTTATCTGGTGACCTGTTCTAGTCGCTATCTTCGTCCAGGTGTGCAGTGGGCGAAATGGAGAAAACCATGTGTCTTCGCCTGGTGCCTGAAAGATGTCTTTCTCGATCGGTGGCTGCCCAGCATGTCCTGGACTCCAGCGTGATGGTAGGGGCAGAACAGGTCTTCGGGATCTTCCGGTGTCCGCGGCAAGTGGGGGCATCAGAAAATGAGACTCCCGACCCCGAGTTTATATAAATTCAAAAAATAACTGAAAAATTCGGATTACTTAAATCCGACACCGTGTCTAATTAAGCAAATTAGAACCGGAGATATAAAATAAAACATTTCAGAATCATTTCTCTAATCGAAACCCGTATTTTTCTCTTATTAAATTTACATTTAGTTGATTTAGGCTGAAAGAGAAGAAATTCAATTTTTCAACGGTTCTATTAACATAAGAATTTGATAAAATGAATGGGAGTTATGAATGATTGCATGAACAATTGACATCAAGAGAAAAAAAATCCGAATAAATAGGGGTGAAAAAATTTCAATTTCCTTGAAAAATGGAATTTGCTATTGGAAACGAGACCTAAAACGAGTATGATTTGTTTTTCTAAAAAAAAAAAAATTGCTGAATTACTTTATCCCGAGCCACATTATGTTTGTATATTTTTTGTAAATATAATATTGCTTAATGAAATTAGTATTAGTTTTTTTCTTATTTTCCGAAAAGAAACAAATCGATTGATGTACTATAACCATGAACGAAAGTGTAATTTCCTAATTTAATTCTTGTTCATAAATTTTTTCTACTCGAGAATTCGAGTATTTCATTATCTTTACACCTTGCCATGGCGAAAGGGAACATTTTCAAAAAAATAGCACGTAAATCGGTTTACTAATTCAAAAGTTTATTGTCGACCAAGATGCAACAATTCCATTATATATATAATGGAATACACATTACAGAAAATATAAAATATAATATTTTGTTTTTTATTTTCTGTATTCATTGGTTGTTATCTTGTTATGTCCTGATGAAGGCTTGAAATTCTTGCCGAAACGTTCGAACAATTAAATAAGTTACTTCAACTTATTTATGTTATATTTTGACCGCCCCCCCAAAAAGAATATACATCTTCTCTTATTAGTAATAAGTAGCCAAGTTCAAACTGCAATAAGGCAAAATGTTAGGTAGGTGAATTGATGAAGGTGATAGCTACGTAGATAGAGGTGAAATAGATAAAGATAGGTATAACAGACTTAAGATAGGTGAATAAATAAACTGATACACTGCACACACTAGGTAAGAAAAAACAGACACTTTATCTTCAATCCAAAGAGGCTAGAATCACCTCTACTTAAAGATTTTCATACTATTGAAATACATTTGCATACAGGGTAAAATGAATGATAAAAATAAAAGTAATTGAGCAGAGGAAGGTGAGTTTAGAATTTATCAAATTGAGATATTGGATCAAAAATTGGCCTGAACATTACACTCATATTTTACTTAGTAGGCCAATGCCATCTGCAAGTATCTAGGTTTTATAATAGATAAATAAATAAATTTAAAAAATTTTGAACTTGTTATTTTAAATTGTCGGCAATTTTTTTTTAAATTTTATTTTTATACCAGGTCGGCCTGGTGGGCCTTACATGGTTGATATAACTTATATTATATATATTTTTAACAGTTGATTATGAGGGAGTATAGTCATACAAATGACACCCATAACTATATACAATGTTCGTATTAAAGGAAAAAAAAGAAAATAAATATATAAGAATAATGCTTCTTAATAAAAGAGGAAAGTAAAATTAATAACACAAAATAATGATATTGGTACACTTAAATAAAACAAACAATTGCCTTCTAATAGTAAAAAGAAATAAGTTAATTTCAAAAATTGAAGAGAGAATTGTTTATTAGAAAAAACATATCATATTGGTTTTTAGTGTCGTTTCCAATAGCAAAATGCCATTTTTCAAGGAAATTGAAATTTTTTCATTCCTATTTATTCGGATTTTTTTCTCCCGATGTCAATTGTTCATATAATCATTTCATTTTTAATTAAATAAAATCTTCAGTTCTCGTGTTTTAAGTTTATAAGACGTAGGTACTAGTCCGAGAACCATAACATGGAAAATATATTTCAATATGTCCCTTTGAAGAAGTTGTGATGGAAAGATTGTTAATGTATTCATCGGCAATAGTCGGCGGTAGCGAAGAGGCTGTTTGAAATGGGTTTGCCACTGCTGAAATTATTATCAACATTTTTATTTCACAAGCATATTTCTTTTAAAGCTTTTTTTATTTATAAATCATAAATTCCAAACTAAAACCAGAAACAACTGTTCTTATATTTAAAACAATCCTCTGGCCACTGCTGATGTACGGCTGTGAAGTCTGGAAATCCTTCACGAAAAGGAAAAACTACCAGCTTTTCAAAGTTAATGCTCCTTGGTTCATAAGAAATAGCCAATTACAATGCGAATTACTGATGGAGTCAATAGAGGATTATATCAAAAAACGGTTCATGAAGTTCCACTCCCAGTTGCCGACAGTTAAAGGAGCAGTGACCTACAACCTGGGAA
>NW_027107648.1:1942513-1948847 GCF_000696795.3 Halyomorpha halys | reverse complement strand
TCCTTGGTTCATAAGAAATAGCCAATTGCATCGAGAATTACAAATGGAGTCAATAGAGAATTACATCAAAAAACGGTTCATGAAGTTCCACTCCCAGTTGCCGACAGTTAAAGGAGTGATCTAAAACATGGAAAACCCAACCTCAACCGGAAGACTGAAGCCCAGAATGCTGCAGGACATTCTTTTATAAATTTTTAATAAAAAATTAATTCATAGTCACACTACCTCTATTTACTTATTATTATTATTTTTTTTTTTTTCTCTTTTTCAAATTAACTTATTTCTTTTTACTTTTAGAAGGCAATTGTTTGTTTTATTTAAGTGTACCAATATCATTATTTTTTGTTATTAACTTTACTTTCCTCTTTTATTAAGAAGCATTATTCTTATCTATTTATTTTATCTTTTTTTTTCTTTTAATAAGAACATTGTATATAGTTATAGGTGTCATTCGTATATATATAATATAAGTTATATCAACCATGTAAGGCCCACCAGGCCGATCTAGTATAAAAATAAAATTAAAAAAAAAAAAAATTATAACTCATATAAAATTATGTTTCATTATTTTATGTTCGTTTTAGTGGTAAAACTATTTGAAACCTCTTGCCATATGTTTAATAATTAATTATGTGTGTGTTTTGAAAAATTAAAGTAGCATTGAAAAAAATGGAGGTTGAGTTTGATTCTGATCAAACTACATCATTTTACTTTAGAAACATTACTTTCTTACGAGGAATTGAACCCAAATTTGTACCAAAACAGTACTGCAGTATGGTTCTCATGCTACAGTTTTTTTTACCACATCTTCAAAGCTGTATTTTGTATTATTTTATTGTTAAATAAATTATTGCTGTATTGTAATGTTGTGTTACAGACATTTTATTTTTGTTTTTATGGAGCATTTTATTATTTAATTACTGTCTCGAGTGAAAAACATCGTAAAGCAAAAAATACAGCATTACTTTTGGAGTGTTGTGTTGACTGTGATGTGTTTGGATGACTCTTCTGATAGCGGAAATATCGATAAATTTGTCAGTTCATTACGAGTCGTTCAATTATTTGTTTAGTATTATTTTTTTAATGTACTAGGCTTCTTGTTATGTTTTGAGACACTGTTTATTATAGTTACTTATTACTTGTTATCACGTTTATTCTAAAAATTATTGTTTGATAAATCATTTCGCTTGTTTTGGCAAAGTTCAACAACCTCATATCCGATATTCCGGATTATACTTCAATACCAAATATAGTACTTTTTGTTATATAACTAAAACCAAATATAGCATGTTTTAAACATGTTTATCTTTATGGTCGTCTTAGGACATTATTAGAAGTTCAGTGTTTTAAACATTAGAAAAAAAAATCGTTGAAGAATTAAAACACATGAAATAAAAATTATACACGTGTCCAACAAGTGAATGAAACAAGTCTCTTTCCTTTTTTTTTTTACATAAACCAGTTGATTTCATTTTAATGGTCTTTTTTTCAATTCTAGCTTAATATTTTCTTTACAGAAATGAGGAAATTGTTTGGAGGTCATTTCTTTTTTTTCCCTTTTGATACCATTGTAAGCTTCAAGGATGAATCTGTTTTTAACATGACATAAATGACGTATGAGCAAGAAGCCAGTATTACTTTTATGGTTGGGCGATATAAGTAAAATCAAAATCACAGAAATTATCAAAGGTATCAAATATAAATTTAACATCAAACTTCTAGGTTACGTCGAAAAGGAAATTCACTTGATAATTCAATAAATAATCTCCTTCTGAAACCAATTCTAAGTTAGTTAATTTATTTATTTATATTTTTATCTTAAACATTTATTTTCGCCTTTCTTAAAAATAATATTAATTATTTGTCTGATTAGATAAAAAATAACTATTTGATAGGCGTAGTGAAGATATTAATTAAAATTTTATGTATATTTATTTATTTTTTTAATTGGCTCTAGAGGCCTTGGGCAACCTGAACCAGCCTTTTTTTATGACCACTCGGAAGGAGGTAATTTCCGACATATGGTCAGTTATCAACATGGTACCATCCTTCTAACCATCGCGGGATTCAAGTTTTCGTTTCGTAGGATCGCCAGAGAAATAACTGGCCTGATCCGAACCGTCCCCGCTGCAGCTCCGAGACAGCAAAGATTTACGCCTTAACTTCCTCTGCAGCAGACGGTTCCTCAACGCCTGCCTCTCTTGAGCCAGTCTTCTTCTGATTGCTGCATGGAGTTCGTTCGCACTTTTGTTCATTCTATTTATCCATCTGTATTTATTGCTCCCTCATGGTCTCATGCCAACTATTGTGACATTCATTATTGTGTACAGGCTTTCTGGTGGATATCTTCGAGCCAAACGCCACGCCCATCTTAACCTCCTCTTCTTCATATCATGAGATATTGATTGACTAGTCTCTGCAAGCAGTTCACTGTTAGTTCTCCTCCTCCTTGTGTTAAGGCTCCTTCCTCGTCATTTCTGGCATACCGGGTTGGCAGCAGTGGAGTAGTGCGCTAGGGTTACGCATGCCACTGCTACCAATAATGATCAATTTTATTTTACCACTGGAATACCGTTTATTTTATTTGAATCGTGGTGCAACCCAGCGCTCGTATGATGAGGCTGCACCTTATCCACCGGATCCGATTAGTACAAATGCCCAAGAGGAGAAAAAAGGCAGTTATCTCACCTCAATTTTTGATTACTTTAATGAAAACTATGTATAATTAATAGTAAAAATTGATGAGTCTGCCAAGTTTGGGGAAATAAAAAATGGCGGCTGTTTCAAAGCGATAAAGAAAACTAATTTTTCATTCGGACCTCTTTATCTTTAAAAGTAGGAACAACACAAGAAAAGCTAAGAGAACGTCATTTAAAGAAGTATCATAAAGTAGTTCATCTTGTTTATCTTCCTAGGAGTAATAGCTTACATGAAATTAGCTAAAATAAATTGTTCCGACTAATTTTCATTTGCCAAATTTATATATCATAAAAACTACTAGTACTGCAGTTTGTTTATCGTCATTATAATTTAAAAATCTTTAATTCTATTTTGACAAAGTATTTTTACTAAAGATTTAACTAGTTTTATGTTGATTAAACTAAAGGAATTCCCAATTCTAGGTACTTTTTTGCCACATATATGCTATTTTTAAAATATATTTTAAACAAGAGGAAATTGATTTATATTAAGTTTTGGCTACTTATACGACAACAAATCAGATCTTATATTCGAAGGGTTCAAGAGGTGGAAAAAATGAAGTTATTTCACCTCTGATTTTGATTACATGAATCAAAAACAGTATACAGTTAAGAGTAAAAATTGATTACTTGGCCAACCGTAGTAACAGAGAATAAAAAATGGTGAGTGTGCTGGAAGTTCCAAAAAAATAGTTTTCGAGTTCTTTCAAGTAGAACATTTGTTATTTTCTGTGAGAAAATGGATCAATTTTTACCTAGACTCTAAAGCGCTGTAGAATGCAGTAATATTTAAAGAGTAAATATTGAAGTTTATTTTATTTTTATTTTTTAAGAAAAACTGAAAAGTTTTGCTCATTTTTTATTCAGAGCTCCATATCCGTAAAACAATCTTCAACAATACAACACCTCATACCACATCAATGAATGTAAAGTAAATATTATGATATATGAGCTCTAATAATTCTCTTTGCGTTCAGTAGTTCTCGAAAAACAGTTTTTTAAAAAGAAAATTTTCTTTATTTAATAACGAAAAATCAATATTAGGTGAATTTATTTTTTCATGGCCCCTACAAAGATCAATGTTATCAAAGATTAAGGAATGTACATTATAGTACATTCAATTACCTATAGCTAATTTAAGTATTTTATTGTTGTTGTTGTTGGCTGGGGCTTTAGGGCGTAAAACCCTGAGGTCGTTAGCGCCCATATAGTATTTTATAGTATTTAGTATTTATAGTATTTTATTATATATTTATTGTTATATTACTTCAAAAGTTTACTAATTTTATTTTTCCTTATTTCTTCATGTATAAATTGATTGAGTTCGTTTTATTTATCTTTCGGTTTATAAACACATATCGATTTTATTATTATTACTAATAGTAAGTTAAATTTCCTTTATTTTGAGTGTTGGCAGACATATGTGCGTCTTATGGATCTAGAGATATATTTTTTCAAAAATCCAACATTATAGAAGAACAACTAAAAATTAACATTCTGTGAGTTTATATTGTCAAATATCATAAAAACTATACTCCTACAAAGATAAACATAATTAACTATTTTGTAGTAAATTTAACTAGATTTAATT
Organism: Halyomorpha halys; assembly: GCF_000696795.3. NCBI lineage: Eukaryota > Metazoa > Arthropoda > Insecta > Hemiptera > Pentatomidae > Halyomorpha > Halyomorpha halys. Next base: position 1,944,557 of record NW_027107648.1, on the reverse strand, counting down.
TGAGCGCTGGCAGACATCTGTACGTCCAATGGTTTTCTGAAATGAAGTTTTTCATAAGTCAAATTAATTGTCCGAACAACTATAAATCAATTTATTTTAGCGAATATCATGAAAACTACTATTTCTACGAAGGTAAAGGTCATAAACTTTTTTATAGTCCATTAAACTAGCTTTAATTTGAGTGCTAATAGACATCTGTAAGTCACATAGTTTCTGAGATATAGGTTTCTCAAAATAAATTAACTAACTACTAATCTTTCAGTAGATTTTGAAGAAATTTTGCTTTTTAAAAAGTTATATCTCGAGAACTATTGGACCTAAAAAGTAATCAAAAATTGGGGTGAGATAACTACCTTTTTTTTCTTCCCAGCTCTTGTACTATAATAATATAACAGCTGATTCTTATTTTATTGGCACTGGAGGAATTGTTAATTTTTAAATAATGAGATAATATATTTAGTTAGGTTTTTTTTACATTGAAAATAAAATAAATAACGAGATTTAAACGCAACAAATACTAATATGATTTTTAGAAAAAAAAGAAGTCCAAATACCTAAAAAATCGATATGAAAAGGAAATTTTTTTAAAATTTGTAAGGAAACGTTTCTCGAGATGGAAATAACACACATACATTTTGTCCCTGCCAAGTATAAAACAATTTAACAGAACATAACAGTAAAAAGAAAAAAAGCAGTTATCATGTCATCGGGAAAAATTGTGGTGAGAAAACTGCCTTTTTTTCTTCCCGGCTCTTGTACTATTTCGGATGCCTCCACCAGCACGCAGCCTGGTCCAGCCGTCCTGGGCTCAGCCAGCGTCTGCTTCTTTCCCTTTATCTTCTTGTATGGGTGGCTCGATCCCGGGTGGTTGAGACCTTCCCAATGTAAAGTGAGTCCCTCCGACTACCGCCTTCCAACCGTAGAAGAACCACCTGAAACAGAGATAATTCAAACGAGGGAAGTCCGACTCGGTGAGGACGAATATCTTTGTTTTCCTCAACATCCTAGTACGATGTCCTTCCATGGCGGTGCAATCCAACACTACATGCTCTGCAGTTTCAGGTACTCCACACGTAGGGCATCAGGGGTCGATGTTCTCAAAGCTTTGCGGCTTTCCTCGGAACCCACGATGTCCCATCAGAATTTGCGAACCCCAATAATCTGAGAAGGACCCACTCTGGTCTCAGTCTTGAATGGGCGGTTGGGAGAATCTTCCTCAGAGTGGTGCCCTTCTGGTTCGCCAGCCACCTCCATTCCATTCTTCAATAGAATTTCTCGCAGCATCTTCTTCCATAGGTTCAGGTTCTCTCCAATTCTCTCTCGGAGCCGCTCCGGTAGCGGGGTGAGGTTCCGGCTCCACGCAGGGGATGCGTACCTCTGAGTGCCCAGGACCACGCCTTTGCACTGGTACTGGTACTGGTATTTGGTGGGGGAACAAGTCCAGCAAGTGGGCCTGTGTTTTTTATTTCTGCGTATTTCTTTTTGCCAACCCCTGACGGCTACCTAGGTTGCCGCCGCGTACTAACCAAGGTGGAAGTGCCATGATTGATTCTTCGGGACCGCCGAAAAATGAATGTTTAATTGCCCCAGGTGGGAATCGAACCCACAACGTTCCGATCCTAGGAAACTGGGACCTGCGCCCCAACCACACGGCCGTCACGTCGCTACCACGCCTTTGTAAATGGTCATCGTATTTACCATTCATATTTCCTGCTGCAATTAAAGTTATATAGTGCAAAGAAACATCGAAATATGAATATTTTAATTGATTAATAATAATTTAAAAAATTATAGTTATAGAAAGTATATAACTAATGAAATATTTAAGTCAAATATACACAGTCATTGTTTAATTCAGGTAATCCCCGGAGTAAAATTGGGGGATATTACCCAAATTAATTATTGTACTGGTTAGCTGGTTCAAATTAATAATGGTAATAATGATAATTTACTGGTAATGATGGAGTGGACTGTATTTAAATAACTTGATATCATATACTTTAAAATAAAATACTTCTATTCTCATGGTTTGAACAAATAGTGA
>NW_027107648.1:1936218-1942426 GCF_000696795.3 Halyomorpha halys | reverse complement strand
GCCGCCGCCGCTTCCTTCGCCTAAGTCGAAGGATTTACTCGCTCATCATTATGAGAAGAGACCTTATTGAATAGTCCTGAACTCCTCTCTACTGGCACAGGTCACGATGGCTTTCTCACTGGTACTCACTCACTCTGTTTGGGGGGCCAAGATGGCTGGCCAGGCTTGTTACTTCATCTTTTTGCCACTAGATGGCATCATGAATTTCCTTTCAGAAGTGAGGGGGGCGCCTTACTTAAACAGTCATACATCAATACATATTCATCAGTCATACATATGCATGTCACATATATAGAATATATACAGGTGTTTATATTTTAAGATAAAAATAGTTATTTCTTAAATGTTTATGTTTGTTCAGGAAAATTTGTTTAAACAATATTCCTCAGTAATACACTTAATAAAGTGTTTTAATTTTATTAAAAAAATAAAATTATAATTTATTCATCTCAGTCGTCTTTCGGATTCAATGGTTTACCAAGGTTTTTTGAATGAGAAGTATTATTTTCAGTTAAAATCAGTTAATAAAAATAAATAAAAAAGTTAAAATAAAGAATATTTTAAATGAGAATGCAAAATTCCTTACATTTAACTAACAGCATGTCTAGCTGGCCTCTTTTCCTTCACATCATTAGACAATGATTGATTATATTTCTCGTATTTCTTTCTCGATCATTTATCTTTTATATAAATTATTCCTAATTGTAAAGACAGTCGTCTGAAGGAATGTATTGCCTTTGTAAATTGTATTTTACATCACATCACTCGTTGTGTAACTACTGTTGTGTGTAGAGCGCAAGGATTGGGCTATTTATAATCCTTACTGTTCTTCTAAAACCTTGCGAATATATTTATATAAACAAAAAAAATTACCTAACCAGAGAGAAAAACTTGCGAATATATTTATAAAAAAAAAAAAAAAAAAAAAAAAAAAAAAAAAAAAAAAAAAGGTTGTACGGTTACAACCCATTAACGGTCAGGGGTGCTGTAGTTTGTAAGGACTAGAACGGTTGTGGAAGGAGGTGATTTCATCAGAATCATACTCGATCGCCTGATTTTCACTCAACTAAGGGTACTTACTTTATGAGGCTGGATGGACTCCGGAGGGCTCCCGAACTATTCAATGGCCAAACCATCTCTATGGCTATAGTGAAACAGATAATAATTATCTGCCCAACCGGATTCGGACCCGGGTTCTTGGAGATAGTAATCCATTGCCTTACCAATGAGCCACCCACTCCCTTATAAAGGAAAAAATACAATTAGTAAATATGAAAAATATTTTAAAACACATAATTATCTTGGGAAGGACCCACCCAATGGTACTACAATCATTGCTTAAGTTAGAAGATCCCGTGATCATCTTATTTTAAGATGCCTCGGAGTATTATCAGGGTTTGGATGGGTAATGATTTTGGAATGAAAGGAGGTATATCTATTTCGGTCGAAATCTGCAACGACTGGGACGTTGAGGTCTTTATGGATGGGTTTATTTGTGACATAATAAGGAGAATGAAGGATTTTACGAAGTATTTTGGATTGTAAGGATTGGATACGGAAGGAATTCAACAGCTCAATCCGTATGTCCAAATAGGTCTGATTATCGTAGAATTTTTCTTTAGTAAATGAGAAGTTTAGAGCGTTTGTCAAGTAGGTGTTGTAGTAATACGAATCTACAAGCATTAAAACTTATAATAATGTTTGTTATAAACTTTTTTGAGTTTTTTTTTTCTGTGGGATTCATTTTTCATTATTGTTAATATATACTCCGTAATAAATAATTCAAAATACTCCGTAAAATCCTTGATACTCCTTATTACGTCACTAATAAACCCATCCATAAAGACCTCAACGCCCCAGTCCTTGCAGATTTGGCCCGAAATAGGTATACTTCCTTTCAGTCCTAAATCCTTACCCATCCAAACCCTATTAATCGAAAAGATTAAAGAACAATAACTTTTAAACTATATTAAAGCCACATTTTTTAAAATTAAAACTATTTAATAATAACAACTTATCACATTTCACTCTATACATATACAATCCACACTTCTGTAGTGTTTCGGCCTTTTCTATTGACTATTTTAATATTAACCCCAGTCACTATATTCATTTTTTTCGTTTAAGTATACAGCTCTTCGAAATATGCCTAAAAATTTATTTGGTTGCCGATTTGGCCAAAACCAGATACCATTCCTTCTATGATAAACTTCCCAACCACCCAAATCCACTTGTTTCTAACCTGGCTTTTCCTTCATTACCTAATAATCCTCCTAGGCGTCTGAAAAGAAGATGGCCTCGAGATCTTCTCCTCTAGGAATGTTATTGGAGTTCTATCAATGGGTAGATTCTTCACATGTTTGTATGATGTCACTATGTCACCTACAGCAAACTTACTTGTATATTTTTTTATACAGTTGTAAATAACAATAAATAAATTATTTAAAAAAAAAAAAATTATTTGATATTCTGCTTCTTCATAAGTGTGAAGTTGGGATACTGATGAGAGAGAAAAACTTAATTAAAAAAAAAGTTGTTCCGACCAACTGTATTGGTTTGCTATCTACACAATATACTTATACCTTGTCAACAATTTTTTTAATTAATATAAAATATAGGCATAGTACAGTAGATTTATAATATATTGTAACGAGGTTATCTCGTTCGGTAGAGAAATGATAATAGATAACCAATCGATTTGATCGGTTCGTTCGGGAACGATATTTGTGTTAAGAAAAAAAAGGACTGTTGAGAATATTTTGGCCTTTTAAATAGTTCGGTTAATTTTGCTAAACAATGTAATAACACATGATTTATCATTTTTGTTCTTATTTATTTAAATTTTTTTTTCCATATTTTATCCCTTAGTCCAATACATCTTTCTTTTTTTTCTCCTCTTTAGAAAGAATAAAAATAAATAAATTAAAGCGGGAAAAAATAAATAAACTATATTAAGTACTATTAATTAAAATCTAAAAAAAAAAAAATTATCTCCAGGAATATAACTGTATCCATATATTACATAATACAAATAAAAAATGTAAATATAAAATTTAAAAGAAGTCAATATTTCAACAACAAAATTAAAATAAAATATAGTACATACAAATCTTTTATACAAGCGGTAATAAATAAAAGAAAATAATATGCCATATATGTATGCCTGATACTTTTCCTCTGGATGTTTCCAATAATACAATAAAATTATACCACAACTATTAATGATACCGACTATATTCAACTGTTTGATATTATTATTTAGTTGTGATAAAATATTAATTTGAAGTATATTTTCTATAATTAGTTCAAAGTTTTTTCTTTAATTTAGGTTAAATGAGTGTATCAATCATGTAAATTTATATTTTCGGAAAAAAATATTAGTGCTTTTCAAACTTCATTTCTTTTTATAAATAATCTGTATTATGTTTCAGTCAATTTATCCTATTTTTAAGTCCGTCTTTTGGATTGTTCGATCAAATTTTTTTTTAATTTAATTTATTTTAGATCTGGGCCCTTTTTCATATTAAAGTACAAACTAATACTATTAGTCTAGTAGATTTATCTTAATTCAATTACACAGATTTGTACAATAGTAACTTGTACTTTAGTATTTTTTAATTCCTGTAATATCACTAATAGTTATCCCCATCATGAAAAAAATAAGTATTAGTATTATTACCACACTAGTTTCTACACTTGTACTATGAACTAATACTATTAGCTTTCATTATAAAACATGGCTCTGGTGGGCCTTACATGGTTGATATGACCGTTATATTGTATATACATTTTTTTTTTCTATTGATTAGGCGAGGAGGGGGTATGTCTCGTACAAAAGACACCCCTACCAATATCTTATAATTAATCTTATAAAAAAGATAAAACAAATAGATAAGAACAATGCTTCTTAATAAAAGAGAAAAGTAAAATTAATAACAAAAAATAATGATATTTGTAGACTTAACAAAACAAACAATTTCTCTCCAATGATAATAAGAAACAAGTTAATTTGAAAAGGGAAGAGAGAAGAAAAGCCAAAAAAATAATAATAATAATAATGAATAAATAAAATGAATAATAATAATAAGTAAATAGTGGTAGTGTGACTATGAATTAATTTTATATTTATTAAAAATTTATAACAGAATGTCCTGCAATGGGGTTCAATTCCTCGTAAGAAAGTAATGTTTCTAAAGTAAAATGATGTAGTTTGATCAGAATCAAACTCAACCTCCATTTTTTTCAATGCTACTTTAATTTTTCAAAACACACACATAATTAATTATTAAACATATGTCAAGAGGTTTCAAATAGTTTTACCACTAAAACAAACATAAAATAATGAAACATAAAATGAGTTATAATTTTTTTTTTTTTAATTTTATTTTTATACTAGATCGGCATGGTGGGCCTTACATGGTTGATATAACTTATATTATATATATATATACGAATGACACCCATAACTATATACAATGTTCTTATTAAAAGAAAAAAAAAGATAAAATAAATAGATAAGAATAATGCTTCTTTATAAAAGAGGAAAGTAAAGTTAATAACAAAAAATAATGATATTGGTACACTTAAATAAAACAAACAATTGCCTTCTAAAAGTAAAAAGAAATAAGTTAATTTGAAAAAGAGAAAAAAAAAAAAATAATAATAATAAGTAAATAGAGGTAGTGTGACTATGAATTAATTTTTTATTAAAAATTTATAAAAGAATGTCCTGCAGCATTCTGGGCTTCAGTCTTCCGGTTGAGGTTGGGTTTTCCATGTTTTAGATCACTCCTTTAACTGTCGGCAACTGGGAGTGGAACTTCATGAACCGTTTTTTGATGTGATTTTTTATTGACTCCATTTGTAATTCTTGATGCAATTGGCTATTTCTTATGAACCAAGGAGCATTAACTGCGATTCTTACGACTTTGTTTTGAAAAGATTGTAATTTTTTCCTTTTCGTAAAGGACACCGCTCCCCAGACTTCACAGCCGTACATAACCAGTGGCCTGAGAATTGTTGTAAATATAAGAACAGTTGTTTCTGGTTTTAGTAGTTTATATCATTGCTAACCTTGCGTAGGTTTGAGTTAGTTTGATGTTGATACGGTAAATCCAGGTAAGGCGGCGATCGAGGTGAATTCCCAGTAGGTATCTCACTAGCATAATTCCATTTCACATTTTTACCTTTGAGGATTAGGTCAAGTGGGTTTGGTGGGCGTCGAAGACTAAAAACCTTTGAATTACATTATTCAATGTTCAAGCTAATCATACATTTAGGAAAATATTGTTGTAGATTATTAAGGTGACTTAGCAAAGTGTTTCTAGCGATTATTATGTCTTCATGTTGAGTTAACTCAGCTGTATCGTCAGCGAACATAGCTATGGAGGTGGATGGTCACATTGTTAGCAATTTATGATATAATCTTTAATTGTTAATAGATTTTTCTCTTCTACAGTTGAATAACAAAAATCTTTATCTATTTGGAAATTATTGGGTCTTCTGTTGGTTCATGACCATCAGTGTTGGCAAAAAATTAGCTATAGTTGAAATTATTGCCATGGATACGATATTTATTTATCAATGGTTCATTCATAAATAAGAGTCGTATCCATGGTGATTTTAGCTATTAGTTTCAACTATAGTTAATTTTTGTCCTTCTAATAACTATTAGCACCTTACTGAAAGCATAGTCTTAAATTAATATATGACATCAATATAAAAAAAAAAGTTCTACTGCTGTTAATGACTATATATTTGACAATTTTAGTTTTCCCAAAAAAGAAGATTGAACTTCAAAAACGGTAAAAAAATTGTTCAGATTCTTAGAATGAAGAAATGAATTTTAAAAAGCGTTTTCTTCCGAAAATAGTATAATTAATTATAAAAAATGAATTTTAAAAAGCGTTTTCTTCCGAAAATAGTATAATTAATTATAAGAAATGAATTTTAAAAAGCGTTTTCTTCTGAAAATAGTATAATTAATTATAATAAAAGTATTCAAGTTGTTTTCTTAATTATTGTCTCTTAAGTTGAGTGTTTGCGGCTTTAGCGCACTTGCTCAGCCTCCACTGGCTCATTACCAGTGATGCGGCAAGAGGGATGTGCTGGGATCTCTTGAGCTCTGCTCTACCCCTCACACGTGGGGGATAGAGTGGGCTCAGGGATCCTCAGGTCGATTGTGTAAATATTGTATATATTATTTTAT
>NW_027107648.1:1926266-1935178 GCF_000696795.3 Halyomorpha halys | reverse complement strand
AACCTAGTTTACATTAATATATATATAAATATATATTTTTCCCTTGTTTTTATGTATACATATTTATAGCAACATAAATCATGAATTTTTGTTTATTACTTACTGAACCTCAATATCTTCAAAAATATATAATTTAAACTTTGTTTATTGTGTAAATTTTAATGTTTAATAACAAATCCAGAAAATCTTTTGTGTAAGAAAAATAAAACTTGACAAATGAAAATCTTCTTCAAATATGAATAAACAAACACGGGGCCACCGAAATACAACTACTTCATACTGTCAACTGTCTTCTTCCAATAATACATTTTTCCCTTGTGTCTATCATTTACATCACATACGGAGATTTTGGCATCGACCGATAGATGTCGTCTGGTCGGACTATATTGGATGTACTTCTCTGAATAAATAAATCAAATAAAATAAAAATACAACAAACATAATAGTGATTACTAATTTCATTCATACTAAAATAAAATAACATAAAAATAAAAATAAATAAATGAGAAAAAAAAAGTTACATAAAAATAAATGTCTCTCTAAATATATACACACAGAAGGATAAACATAATCTAACTACGTGCTTGAAAAAATAAATAAATAAAATAATCACCAGTCGCATTTACACTCTTATATAGAATATTTACACTATCGACCTGAGGATCCCTGAGCCCACTCAATCCCCGACGTCTGAGAGGTAGAGCAGAGCTCTTCCAGATCCCAGCCCATCCATTTCATCGTCACTGGTGATGAGCCAGTGGAGGTTGAGCAAGTGCGTCAAAGCCATAAAACTCAACTTGAGTGGAGCATCTGACCACTGCCAAAACTCCAACTGTCCATTTTTATTTTACAATAAGTCTGTAGGCCACTGCCGTTTCAACCTTCGAGGTGGATTGTAGGAATGGGTGGAACTGGATAAAGATTGAACCAAAGGTTTAGGATGATTAAAAAGATTTATATTGAATTTTGAGCATTTGGTTGGTATGAGGGCAAAAGGGATATGAAGATCATGGTGTAGTGTTCGGTTGGAAACGTAATAGTAATGAAGATGGGTTGATTTAATTGTGGGGCACCGATCGGATTTATATTTGTGGGCTGGAGCTGATACAATTTTTTTTTCTAGTTACCGTTCAACACCATAACTATTGATGAGGTGAATACAATTTTCGAATAGAATTAATTTTAAGATCAAAAATAATCGAAACAAAAAACAATACATAAGAATGACGTTTTCCCGCCAATCGTCACATAACATTTGGTAATATTAACATGTTCCGACATTTGACTGTCAAGTGGTATGATAGTAAAACGTGACAGTCTACTGACATTACTTGTACTATCATCAATCACGTCAGATACAGTTCGGCAATACTATCGTGACAGTAAACTTTCATGGTAGTAAATGCTGTTAAGACAGTAACTATCAAATAGTTACACCATGGCTGCGACTTTTGTTACAAGTGTTGAACACTACACCATGATCTTCATATCCCTTTTGTCCTCATACCAACTAAATTCTCAAAATTAAATATAAATCTTTTTAATCATCCTAAACCTTTGGTTCAATCTTTATCCAGTTCCACCCAATCCTACAATCCACCTCGAAGGTTGAAACGGCAGTGGCCTAGAGAATTATTGTAAAATAAAAATGGACAGTTGGAGTTCTGGCAGTGGTCAGATGCTCCACTCAAGTTGAGTTTTATGGATTTAGCGCACTTGCTCAGCCTCCACTAGCTCATTACCAGTGTCGTGGTGAGATGGATGCTTGGGATCTCTTGAGCTCTGCTCTACCTCTCAGACGTGGGGATTGAGTGGGCTCAGGGATCCTCAGGTCGATAGTGTAAATATTGTATATAAGAGTGTAAATGCGACTGGTGATTATTTTATTTATTTATTTTTTTCACGTACATAGTTTGATTATGTTTATTTTCTTTATCCTCTGTGTGTATATATTTAGAGAGACATTTATTTTTTAAGTAACTTTTTTTTCTCATTTATTTATTTTTATTATGTTATTTTATTTTAGTATGAATGTAATTAGTAATCATTATTACTTATTGCCTAATAATGTTGTGGCAGATTGTAATATTTATTAATAAATAAAAATATAGTAAAAAAAAGAGTTCCGTTGTCATGAATTAAATTTAAATTTTCATGCTCGTACATTGTTGCATTATTCTTAAGGATTTCCTTTTGGATAAGTATATCAGCTTTAAGGAGTATTATTTGCATTGTGTCTGTTTTTGGACCGATGTCCTTGCATTTTCTTCTCTCTCCCTGGAGGTTTACCGTCACTGCATTCTCTGTGGGATAGTAAAAAGTTAGATTTAAAGTAATTTACTTCATCGAAAAGGGCGTATTTTCATTTTAGAGTGTGAGTTTAGCTCAAAATCGATAAGTTATGATATTTGGCATTTTTCTTACCGACTACCCAATGAAGGAGGCTTTAAAATAAAATTTTTATATCTCTCTAGTTTAGGTTATGAATTCAACATAGTTTAAATTAAATGAGGATTATTCTTGGCTTCTAGACTGCTTTAGATAATCTTATCTGTATTTAAAATTCTTATAAAGGAAAATTGGCTATGTAGGTATTCAGGTCAAGTACTCCTTGACTCGGCCACTCAATAATAATTTCGCCATTTTAATCAACTTTTAATCATTAATTTCATTTATAAATTAAATTTATATGAATATTAATCATAAATATCAAGGAAATAACCTTTTGAACCACATTTAGACCTTATTTTTTAATATGAAATTATATAATAAAAATTTAAATTATGCAATAATAATTACAGGAAATAGATAACCCAAGGATGGTGGAAACACCAGGGAACGTGTTAACTAATGCTGTTTTTAAGGAATATTCTATAGAAATATTTTTATTATTGGATGTTTAATTAAAAAATGTGGTTGGAAAGATTCTTTTCTTGATCTTTTTTAATTATTTTATTTATATTTAATTATAAAAAATCAATAACACTAAAACTATAAAGTTGTTTATAATAAATTTATAATGTTTTGTACGAATGGGTGGGCTTGTGTTGAAGTTTTCGATTTTTTTGGGGATTTTGGAAAAAAAAAATCAGTAGACCAGGGAAAGCGAAAATTTGTTATAAAAAGATGTTTATATATGTTCATACTTTGAACCATTTTTTATTCTTATGTCACTCAGTGGTGTAAAATGTGAAAAAATCTTCCAGTATGAAATGTGTCTAACCATTTTAATGGGTGTGGTTTCTTAATACCTACAAATTAATTCACCGTAAATGGTTCTCACTTCAATCAATATTTGTGAGCCATTGACATCATCTTACAAAAAAGTGAGTTTTTACTGGTTGTTATTATTTTAAAGTATGCAACAAAAAATATCCCAGCTAAGTCAAAAGTCATGCAAACGAAAGTAATTGTACCGATTTTAGTTTATCAAAACTAGGTTTGTTTCTTGAAATATATTTTCAAATTTCAATGGCCACTTCCAATTCAATTCTGAAAAAATTCCATAAAAAATGGGCTTTATTGACCTTTGTGATGAAACTATTTCCTCGTAAAAGCGTATTGGAACAACATTTGCGTAAGTTTTATTGACTCATTGAGACTTATGAAGGCAGGGGCCTTCTTGGAAGGTGTGACCAAAATAAAGTACTATGGATAAGAATAACATTTTATTTATAGAAAAAAAATAAATAATGGTAAAGAGGGCATATTGCAGGAGTGGCAGGTACTGTGGGACAGCAGCCCGCCAAATAAATTGAATGCGATTAAGAAAAATGTGAAGGCATGGAGCAGCTCCAGCCGCGCCAACCGCAGAGAGGAGGTTGTATTGACACGCCTAAGACTAGGACACACCAGGCTCACACACCTTCACTTAATTTTATTTATTGATTTAATTCCTTTATTAATTTTTTGTATACTTTATATATTAAGTGTTTGGTTTTTTATATGTTATGTATTTTTATCTGTATATTTTTTACATATATATGTATTATTTTTTTTATTTATATAATTGAACACTGGGTGTGTACATGAGTGTATGCGTATGTACATGAGTGGGGTGTTGGGGTTGATAACCGGTGGGTTTTACGCCTTAATTTCTGAATAAACAACAACAATAATGGAAAAATTAAGATTTATTTTTTTAAACCAAAAAAAAAGAAACATCCCATTGAATTCTGTACCAGAATAACATAGTATGTGATTAATGTGAATTACAGAAAATTTAAACAATTAAGAGGTTTTTGCACAAAAACAGCTGTTTCCCACCAACAACAGGAGACATCCTGACCCTGACAGACCGGAAGGCCTCAGAACACTTCCTCAGATCTTATCACTTAAACTTGCTGGATCGATCAGTGCCAACGATTGTTCTATAAGTAGATCGACCTCACGACAAAGAGATCTTCCAGCCTCACTGCGAAGGACCAAGTCCTCTACCCTTCTAATCACTGAAGTCTATGAGCTTCTTTATCTAATATATTAAAATGAATATTTGTTCCTTCATACTTTATGATATACTGTCATACCGTTCATCCGATTGTGATGAAGATTTTTGCTGAATGTTCATGATTTTCCAGGGAAGGTTATAGGCTTACCCGATTTTATTTGACAAAATTAAGTATTTTTGGTGCATAGCTCAAAAAGTATACTTTTTTCATGTTTATTATGCCAATCGACTTGACTCTTTCTGAATAATATGAACAAAATATTACTGATTCTATAAAATGATTTTTAATCACTAAAATAAAAAAAAAATTTATAATGAAGATTTCAGTAAAGTAGGTAAAAAAAGAAAATTGTTTTATGAAAAAAAAATCATATCCGCTTATAGTGTTGTCTGAAACCTTTAAATATCATTTTTTCAAAGAAATAAGAAATTTTCAGCTTATTTTAAGAATTTTTTTTTTATTCCGTTGACTATTGTTCATATAATCGTTCATTACTCCTCTGTATTTTATCCAATCCCTATATTAATACTACTGTTGGAGAGCTGAATGTTTGATCTTTTAGCAAAATTTAATGCCCTTATTGGGTAAAATATTAATTTCAAATAAAGAAAAACATTTTAAACGTTTTATTTTATATCTCCGGTTCTGATTTGTTTAATTCGATTTGTGCCCTTTGGTGAAGTTTATAAGAGCCCTTATCCAGTCCCAAGTTTTGTGTTGAGTTTTACTGAAATTATTTCTACTTTTTTTTTTTATTATTCAAAAAAAATAAAGTGCTACCAATGGGTAGTTTCTCTACATGCCTATATCACTCCATTTTTATATCACATAAAATTTACTTAATTGGTTATTATGTTAATATAGTTGCCTACAGTAAGTTGCAATAAATAAATACAATTTTTTTTTTCAAAATAAATCAATGTGTTTCGAGTAACTCAAGGTTAACCGAAAGTCGTGAATTTGATTGGATTGGTGGGGGGGTTCCCATAAGTAAGGCACAACCAGCGCTCTTGAGGCCAGCAACAAAAGCTTACCTCCTCCAGCGCCCTCGGTGGGAAGAGAAGCAACCTACACTAGAGAGCCATCTTTTTGCCAACAATTAATGCAATATTAATGCAAATAAGTTAGTAGAGAGACTCTGAAGTGCTCCCCCCCCCCGAAGCAAAGGAGGAGAGAGAGGTTAAGAAATAAGGAGGGCGTAACCGGAGAATGGTTTAAGTCCGCCTAATTCAGCATAAAAAACATCCATCATCATCATCAACCACATCATTAAATCTATAGTTTTCCATAGCCCAGTTATTTCAAGTTAACACATCTAATAACAAATGTTTTATTTCGGCCACCCCTACCACCTGTAACTTAGACAATAATTAATTATTAATAATATGGACGTCCAGAGGGCTGTCAAGGAAGCTTAATAATTGTGATGTAAGTTTTTCGTGTTGTTAAGGATTTCAACTGATGAAAACCAAGAGTGTACTTCGTGTGTGAGAAGGGTAAAATTAATCGAACTCAACATACCTAGCAGAGATAAGAGAACGTCAGGTTCCACCTCGAATATGGATCTTAAGAAATGATTTATTAATCACTTTAATTAATTTCAACAGATAATCCATATGATAGGAAATGTGTTGAAGATTTACATTTCTACGCTTTATTTTAAATTATAGAATAAATGCGAAAAAACTATGAAAGACAAACACAAAAAATAAATAATTAAAATGAAACTACTCACGTGTGGAGTCTCTGAATCAGCGGATTGCTCCACCATGGAAGAAAGAGAGGGATCTTCCCTCTCCAGTAGAACTTCTACCTTTTGGTGGAACATTATCCCTTCTTTCGTTTACGGGTGGAAGGAAGGTGTATCTCGTTTATTTCACGATGGGAAGAGCTTGACTATTCGAGATTGGCGAGCCACCGGGAGAGGAGGAAACTGGCCCAGATTGAAAACAGGAGGAGAACTGGAGGAAAAACCCACACAGATGTGTAGAAAGTGCAGTCCCACTAGTAATAGTACAAGAGCCCAAGAGGAGAAAAAAGGCAGTGATCTCACCCCAATTTTTGATTACTTTGATGAAAACTATGTATAATTAATAGTCAAAATTGACGAGTCTGCCAAGTAAAGGTAGGGGAAATAAAAAATGGTGGCTGTTTCAAAGCAATAAAAAAAAATTTTCATTCCGAGCTCTATATCTTAAAAAGTAGGAACAAGTAAAGAAAACGTAAGAGAACGTCATTTAAAGTAAATAGCCCTAATAGAGTTATTTACGTTAAATATTTTTAGAGATATAGCTTTTTAAAAAGCAACGTTACAGAAAAATGTTGTATGGGACCTACTGAAAGATCAGTGGTTAGTGAATTTATTTTGAAAAATTTATATCTCACAAACCATTTGACGTACAGATGTCTATCAGCACTCAAATTAAAGCTAGTTTAATGAGTTATAAAGTAGTTTATGATGTTTATCTTCCTAGGAGTAATAGTTCAAATGAAATTTATTTATCAAAATAAATTGATTTATAGTTGTTCGAACAAATTTTCGTTTGTCCAATTTATATTCATATGTGAATATCATAAAAACTACCACCCCTATGAAAATAATGGTCATAAACTACTTTAACTTTATAGAAAGTTAAATTTTCTTTATTTTGAGTGTTGACTTATGCCATAAGTCTATATGTGCGTCTTATGGATCTAGAGATATATTTTTTCAAAAATCCAACATTTTATACGAACAACTAGAAATTAACATTTTGTGAGTTTATTTTGTCAAATATCAAAAAAACTACTACTCCTACAAAGAAAAACATAATTAACTTTTTTTTAGTAAATTTAACTAGCCTTAATTTGAGTGCTGGCAGACATCAGTACGTCCAATGGTTTCTGAAATGAAGTTTTTCATAAATCAAACTATTGTCCGAACAACTATAAATCAATTTATTTTAGCTAGTATCATGAAAACTACTATTCCTTCCAAGGTAAAGGTCATAAACTTCTTTGTAGTACATTAAACTGGCTTTTATTTGAGTGCTAATAGGCATCTGTATATCACATAGTTCCTCAGATATAGATTTCTCAAAATAAATTAACTAACTACTAATCTTTCAGTAGATTTTTAAGAAAATTTGCTTTTTAAAAAGCTATATCTCGAGAACTATTGGACGTAACCTCTTTTAGGGCTAATATTTCAGCAAATTTACTCTTCTTTAAATAATGTTCTCTTAGATGTTCTAGTGTTGTTGGTAGTGTTTAAGATATTGAGCTCCGAATGAAAAATTAAGGTTTTGAAACAGCCGCCATTTTTTATTCCCATTCCTATACTTGGCAGACTCATCAATTTTGACTAGTAATTATACATAGTTTTCATTAAAGTAACAAAAATTGGAGCGAAATAACTGCCTGTTTTTCTTCCCGGCTCTTGAACTAATGGCAGTTCACCGAAAATATGTGGTGTGCTATGTTATTTTTCGGATTTTGATAGTAAGTCTGATTTTAGGATGATTTTTTTTAGTAGTTTTCGACGATTTCGATAAAAAATCTGAGAAAAATTGGACGCGTTCGATCAAAAAAACTACTTGACATGAATTCGTCATAAAATCCAATGTGATATTGATAAAAAAAAAAAAACGAATATTCTATTTCATTAGAAATTCTAGAGTCAGGTGAGGCTGGAAAAGAACAAGATGTTTTAAAATCAGCAATATACTTTCAAGATAAACCTCACGTTACGGTTAATATCCAATGGAAATCAAATTATTTTAAAAGTGTAGAGATTCGGGGGGGAGGGGAGGTTAATCTGTATTATGGGGCACCCTATGTGTATACATATAGACACATACAGTTATTTATTTATTATTTATTCTTTTTGTGAAGATCTTATATCTATTAATGCATTTTCTAAATGTTTGTTGAGTGGGTCTCTTTTTATAAATTCAATAATTTAGTCATTTTCATACTTTGAATAAAAAATAAATGCTGATTGTTTTTCATGTTCATTTAAAGGTATCTAAGAAATAAAAAAAAAAACAATTGCATTTGAAATGTTCAAGTATGGACGATAAATTCTCATTAAAAAAACAACTAACTATGATAAGATAATATTATACTGAGTGTTTATAAAGTATAATAAACACATTCATTAATCATTAGTTGAAGCAACTTGAAATAAAAAATAACCCGATTTACAATCATGAGATATAGGTGACCGTGGATGGCTTAAAGGAGAAGAAGGTTGGAGGGTGCGGTCCAAATATAACACAAATAAGTTGAAATAATTTATTTAATCGTGCCAGAATTTCAAGCCTTCATAGCTGTTAGCTTGAAATCTTACCGCCAAGTGTTTCTCCATAAGTATATTCTTTTTTTTTATTGATAGATATTATAATCTGCCACACAGTTGTGGGCAATAGGTAATATTGATGAATGATCTCATACATACTAAAAAAAAATAATAATAAAATTTAA
>NW_027107648.1:1910684-1926216 GCF_000696795.3 Halyomorpha halys | reverse complement strand
AGACTCATGAATTGTTTTGTAAGATTTATCTTTGGGTTCCCAAGGCGCTCTCAAGTCTCCCGCTGGTATACCGAGTTGAAGTGGCTCTATCCAACATCCCGAAGTCAATACCTCCTTGGTGTTTTGCAAATCAAAAAAGCCTACCTATATCCTTGTTCTCCTCACTCTTCGTTCATCCATCCATTCATTAAACACCAGATCCTAACCGATTGATTTATATATGCCCTCCTATATAACTGCCTTCTTACGTCATACGAATTCAAGCCAACAACCCTACAATATGTAAATTATTATAATATATACGAATCATATATAAAACATAATAATTAAACTAAGTAATTGTTATAATATATTTTATTGAAAAAAAACAATATTTGTGGAAATTATAAATTTTTGAGTTATGAATTTTACTCGACTCCAATTATTATTTGGTTGGCTTCAAGTTTTGTGTGCGTTATTAGCAAGCCCATCTATTATTTGAAAATCGAGAATGGTTGACTATTTTTATTTAAATTAAAGTTTGAATTTTGAAATTCAAAATACTCAAGTGTGTCACTATTCACAACCACTAACGCCCAAAAATTTATTACTATGTCTTCATGGAAAAATCCTAGCTAAAATTGAAAGTAGTTTTTAAAAAAAGCATACCCTCCCTTACTGTCCTCTACTCTTCCTTAACAACCAACCGATTCACTTCTATTCTACAATAAAAAACCTTGGAGTAACCTTCGGCCAACACCTCTCCTGAAATAACCACATTTCCCAAATCACACGCAAATCCATAACTGTACTGAAACAATTCCTAAGATTCCGTAATTCCATTCCTCAGAATACCCA
This sequence comes from Halyomorpha halys, assembly GCF_000696795.3. Taxonomy (NCBI): domain Eukaryota; kingdom Metazoa; phylum Arthropoda; class Insecta; order Hemiptera; family Pentatomidae; genus Halyomorpha; species Halyomorpha halys. The sequence continues at coordinate 1,925,379 of NW_027107648.1, read as the reverse complement.
TCAGCTCTTCTTTCGTCTTCCCCCACTTCGACTAAGTTTCCTTGGTCTATGGAGGGCTATCTGCAGGACTAGAGTTGAGACTGAAGAGACTCATGAATTGTTTTGTAAGATTTATCTTTGGGTTCCCAAGGCGCTCTCAAGTCTCCCGCTGGTATACCGAGTTGAAGTGGCTCTATCCAACATCCCGAAGTCAATACCTCCTTGGTGTTTTGCAAATCAAAAAAGCCTACCTATATCCTTGTTCTCCTCACTCTTCGTTCATCCATCCATTCATTAAACACCAGATCCTAACCGATTGATTTATATATGCCCTCCTATATAACTGCCTTCTTACGTCATACGAACAACCTCCTTCTGGAATTCTCTTCCCATCTCCATTCGCCAGTCCTCATCCATTCTCTCCTTTAAACAACACCTATTTCTTCATTTATTGAATAACCAAACCCCCGCATCATTTTAATCAAATAAATAGGCATACATCGACTAACATTATAGACAGTAGTTAAGCCAATATCCCAATATAGTTTCATTTTACTATCTGAAAACTTGTAAATGCTTGCCAGACAAAATCTTAAAGTATGAACCATGTATTTATTCTTACGCGACATATGTCCCAGAATAAAATTATTTTTTCATTTCATTTCATTATTTCCAAAAAATGAAAGTTAGTAAAATCTGTGAACGTTTCCAAAGCTTGTGAGAGCATCGAGAACTCAAGTCTCCCGAGTTTGGTAAAATTGAGAATTAAAGTATGTTACATAGGGAGATGGTCAGGGTTGCGGTCAAAAGAGAAATAAAAATAGTTTTCAACTATTTATTTTCCAACGTTTCGCCCCACTTTGCAGGGCTTCATCAGGGCTAAAAAGATACAAAATGAAACTATGTTAAGATAAAATGATAGAAATAAAAATACAAAGATACAATGAAAAGAAACAAGAAATGAATGAAATGAATACAATGAAAAAAAAACAAGTAACAAAGGCAAGAGCAATAGTTTCATACTATTACATACGTATGAAACTATTGCTCTTGCCTTTGTTACTTGTTTTTTTTTTGTTTTTTTTTCTTTTCATTGTATCTTTGTATTTTTATTTCTATCATTTTATCTTAAAATAGTTTCATTTTGTATCTTTTTAGCCCTGATGAAGCCCTGCAAAGTGGGGCGAAACGTTGGAAAATAAATAGTTGTAAACTATTTTTATTTCTGTTTTGACCATCTCCCTATATATCAATTTTTACGGTCAACTATACATACATATATAAAGTATGTACGTTTATTTTTTAGCATAATTTACTATTAATATTTCATCATATATTCTTTTTTTATTCTCTGTAACATTTCTAACATACTGATTTTTTTTCGAGTACTAAATCAAATCTACCATTTCTGATATAAAAAAGATGACGACTGGTTTAATTAATAATTTAACTTTTGAAGTTTTTCTTAAATTTTCTCTGGAAAATAAATATTATGGTGGAAGAACAATGTAATTACATTTTTCTCAAAATCGCTATATAAAATAAAGCAGTTTCAGTGTGTTTTTATTTTATTTTTTCACAGCTCTGAAACTTCAAACTATGGAATATATAATTTTTTTCGAAGTAGAAGAATCAATTCGATCAAAATTGGTAAGGACAAACCGTGTACTCTCATTGCTAGTTCTATTCGAAAACTAAATTGTGTCTGGCTCAAGTGTCTCGTTTTCCTCTTTTTTCTATAAAATAAAAAAAGCAGAACAAAATAAGATCAATTATTATAAGTAAGAATTCGTATAAATTATTTATTGCATCTAATATATAATGAAACGGAGGCAGTGAGGGAAGCACTGTAAATTCTTGCAGGAAAACTTTTATATTGTAGTAGGAGAGTAGGAGCTTACAATATATTAACAATCCTGGCAGTGTTGGTTTGATTAATTTAACTTAGGAAATGGTTGTCCTAATTATTATTATTGTTCTGGAACTTACATTTTCTGCCTTAAGCAATAAGAGCAAACTACATGATCATTATTAATGAAATTTTAATGAATTATTTTATTCAATATGTTATAATTCTAAAGGCAAGATTGCTGTAAGTTTTTTTGTTCTTTTATTGTTTTTGTTCTTTGTCATTTTTATTTTTTCATTATTTTTCTGTACATCTCCAAATATATTTTATCTCTTAACACAATAATACTATTTTCTTTGACAAATATAATATTTATTAACAGGTTTTTTTTAATTTTAAACATAACTAAGAAAATTAAATCTGTATCGCTACAACCCATAAAGTACTGTTGCTAGACCAACGGTTCTGCAAGGAGGTGATTTTTTTTTCAGAATTTCAATCTACTTCTAGATTTTTTACCCAATTAAGGGTGCTCACTTCATGACGATGGGTGGACTCCGGAGGGCTCCTGAACCAAAATGGCCGACCCACAGCTACAGTGAAACTGAAAATAACTATCTACCACAACCAGATTCGAACCCTGATCCTTCGAGTTAGTAGTACTGTGTCGTACTCATGAGCTAACCACTCCCACATAGTAACAATATATATTTAAAAAAATTAAAATCAGTACTGCTACAGCCCTTGAAGGGTCAGGGGTTAAGTACTTTGTAAGGAAGTACTGTTACTATACCAACGGTTGTGCAAGGAGGTGATTTGGTCAGAATCACGCTCGACCGTCAGATTTTTACCCAAGTAAGGGTAACCAATTTAAGAGGCTGAGTGGACCCTCGGAGGAATCCAAAACCCACAGGAGTTGACTTACGGGTTCAGTGTAACAGATAACAATTTTCTGCCCAGCCGGAATCGAACTCGGGTCCTTAGAGTTGGTAGTCACACGCCTTACACCAGGACTACCCGCCCTGTCTCTATATATATATATACATAAAAATTTAAAATAGTCTTGGACATAGACGGTATTTAATTAGAATTTAAAAAACACAACTCAACAAATATTTACACGGATACAAAGATATTAATACATGCATATAATGGAATTAATACATTGAATCAAAAGAAATTAATAAAAAAAGTGATATATGAAAGAAGATATAAATATAAAAGTAATGAACATAAATAGTAATATATATATACATATGTGTACATTTAATAAGTCATGATTTGTGAGGAATAGATATATAAATAATAGAACATTCTATAATTTTTACTCTCCAAGTACTTCGGTAGGTATATATAGGTATATATATATTTCACTATTGTTTGATTTGTGTAAGAATTAAAATTATGGAGCACTCCATAAGTTTATCTTGAGAGTTATAAGTGAACGTCTAGAAAAATGATGACTAAAAAAAAAAGTTCATTAATCACAATCATTCTTATTCACAATTGGTGATATCAGTTTCGATGTCACTATCGATATCCCTCCTACCTCCCCTCCAGGACGAAGGCGAAAGACATTGAGGAAGGCCTGAGACTTGGAGAGTGGTAGGGGGCTCTCGCTATCTCAGTCGGCCGGGACAGCTCCAGCGTGCGGCAAGATGGTAGCTGCAGAGTACGTCGTATCAGGTCAGTCGTATAACATTATATAATTTTGTATATGGCCGTGTATGTATGGCAGTATATAGTCGGGTGTGAGCTAGGTCAGTGAGTCAGTTGTCTCAGTACCCTCGTACAAAATGGTTATCAATACGCTTCAAATAGGTAGGTGATAACAATTATTAAGTTAATATTTTATTTTTACGAAATTAACTGTCAATTTTAAAATCAGAAATAGTCTCATGCTTAAATTTTGTAAAATAGAAAAGAAAATTTAGGTAATATCAAACAACGATTATGCTCTTAAAAAAAAAAAAAAATTGTGCTCTATAAAATAAGGAATTTTAATTCCCATATAAAATCAATTATATTCTAAAAAATTGGAATTTTACTAAAATGTCAATTTTAACTAAGAGGTACAATTGAAGAACTATTAAAAAAAAAATTTGTTGATTAACTGAATTTTTTCACTACACTAAATGACTTTATTTTGGCTTTTTTTTCATTTGGACTAAATGAATTTATTTGGTCTTAATTTTTCCAATGAAAGAAATTAATGGGCAGTCGTTCATCAACTCGATTATATGTTTCGAACTTTAATCAATTAACAAGAAATATTGTTTTAATAGAAATATTGAAAAATAATTTATTTTAGGCCGAAGTTTTTTAAGATTAAATAAATGTTTAAAATGAAAAAAAAAATATATTTGGCCAAAACATATCTCAGGGTAAATAAATAAGAAATCATATAACACGAACTTTTTAAGGTTAAATAATATAGTTGTTACTTTACAGATAACTAAAATATACAAAAAAAAATCCACTTAATTAAAAAAAAAATTTAATAAAAAAAAGATTAAAAATAATTATTTTTATCTGATATAATTAAAGAAAAACGAGGGGGGAAATAATGGTAATTATTATAAGTAAAAATGGATATTAATTCATTATTAAAAATAATATATAAAGAAACGGAAGTTGTGAAGGAAACAAATTCTAGCAGGAAAGTTTTTATATTTATTTTGGGATGAATTTTTTAACAATTGCTTAAATGTTTAAAAAAAATATCTGCCAAAAGAAATATTGGGGTAAATAAATACGTAATATAATCTTTACTTAACTGATAAAATAAACAAATATCCAGTAAATAAAAAATATCATTAAAAATAATTATTTCCATCTGATATTAATTAAAATATGGGAATCTTTATTAGTATAGGAAAGAGAAAAATAGACATAGCTATATAAAAATTAATCCTAAATAAATAATAAATAAGCATCTATCTGAATATATTTGAGTATCTGTAGTCAGTTTCCGAAAACTAATAATGTTTCGATTGATCGATACACATGCAATCATACGGTGGTCCCACAACTCGAAATGTCTATTGTTATACGATTATTAAATGAAAGGAGATGGTCTGGATAGGTGGATGAAAATGATTGCTTAAAAGAGTACAAAAAAAATGTATTATCAATTAATGTTTTATATAACATGATATTTAATTACTCAATTAATATAATTAATTAGATGAAATCGTTCAAAAAAAATTTTTTTTGGATACGTATCTTGGAGGATCTTAGTGTAGTTAGAAAGTTGTGAGCAATACGTCCAATGATTTCTAATACTAAAATATTACATATGATAATGACATAAATTTTTAAAAAAATAAACATAATTAATTATAAAAAATAACAAACTAGATTGAATAGTTTATTTATTCTAAAAAACAAAACATTAATTTTATGATATAATTCTGGAAGGATCTGAGAGTATTTAGAAAGTAGAGAGTACGTTTTATCGATTCCTAACACTAAAATATTACTAGGACGATGATATAAATAAATAAATTAATTGAATTTATGATATTTTTTTAAAAATGTATTTGTCTTGTAGTTAATTTAGTAATGCCTGTTACTCTATGCAGGATGAGTCAGTTGGCATTCACACTATCTTATTCTATTTATAGGCGTTCATGTGTTGCGTTTCAAGTGTCTCCAAATTCGACAATTCTTCCTTTTTGATACTTTAAATTCGAAGAATAGCGTCAATAAATGAGGTTTATTATTTTTGACAAGTAGTTTATTCATTAATATATTTTTTATAATAAATTTATCTTTATAAAGATTGGTATAGATTGTCACGTTCGCGATGATTAAGTAGATTGAGAACTTTTTCACCTGTAATAGAAGAGTAGTGTCAATAAATGATTTATTTTTAATTTTTATATTTTTGATAAGTAGTTTATACATTAATATATTTTTTATTATAAATTTATCTTTATAATGATTGATAAACATCGTAATGCTAGAGATGTCATTAAAAGAAAAACAAATTGTTTACTGAATATTTCTATTACCCACAATAAAATTTTAAATTACAATTTAATGATACTTAATTATACTAGTGGTTTTGAAAATAGATAAGGAATTAGGTTATGAGCTCTCCTATCATAAAAGTAGTACATATGATGAGTGATTGAAAATAAAATCTTCTAATCATTATCTTTACACATCTGATGTTTAAGTTTTTTAGGCATTTAAAGTACAATAAGTATAAACAATTTAAGGAAAATGTGGTCAATGTAAATTTGAAGGAGGTGGCTAAGAAAAAAAAAGTTTTTAATTATTTATTAATTGCCGACGTTTCGTCGCGTAACGTGTACCTTCATAAAGGCTGATGTGATGAATGAAGGTGTAAAAAAGGAACCTATTATCTGAGAACCTTATATTTAATTATATTATAATTTTATATTTACATCTTCACCAATCACATCAGCCTTGATGAATACCAATATTGTGGGGCGAAACGTCGGCAATAAATAAATAGTTGAGAACCATTTTTTTTTCTCCTTGACGACAGCCCCCACCATGGCCAATCATCTATGTATATGACATGAATGTAGATTCAAAATAGTACAAGTATAAACAAACACGATTTGTCAAATTTCAAATTAAGATACTTTTTTACTAGGCCACGTGATTATCAATGGTTAGGCTTCTTTGGGAGTCTTGATTTTCTCTCTTCTCATCGCAGTTTCTCGACTGCCTTTCTTTTCTTTCTTTAGACCACTTCGTACCCCTTTTTTTCCTCTTCCAATATTGGTGAGATTTTTCAATATCTTCTTTTACGTATCTATATCTAGACATTCGGTATCTGAAATTTTAAGTCACTTTGATTCCTCTCTCATTTGCCTCGGGTATATTGCCAGGTTTTTCTAGCTAAAAAGTTGTTTAAAGAACTTCTTATTCAATTTTTCTTCCTTCATCCTCTTTATGTGCACATAGAATCAGCCTTCTGATTTTCATCTCGGTTTCCAGGTCTTTGATTTTTCTGTAGATCTCTTCACTAGATCTTAGCCTATAACCTTCTTGTGTTTTCCTAGGCCCATAGATTTTTCTTAAGATCCAATTTTTCTTTTCCAAGTTAGGTAAGCATGTGGTCTCCACCCCGTATAAAATTACAGGCTCTATCACAACCTTGTAATGCCTTAACTTTGCATTGGAGGAGAGGTTCTTCTTATTATAAATTTTAGCTGTTTGAAAGCTTAAATTTTATAGTTTGAAGGTGTTCTCTTGGATGCTCTCTTTCTCACAATTCAACAAATTATTTCCCCCTAGTACTTAAATTTTCTGGTAACTTTTATTTTTCCATATTCAGTGTTTACTATTTTTTTCTTGAAATTTACTAAAGTAGTCATGAACTCTGATTATTATTGAAAAACTTTTAACTCCAACACAATAACAAGAGTTCCTTTTTTAACATAAAATGTAATACATTATTATTTTTATATGGTTATTCACTAATGTTTATATCATTATAATTTAGTAATAATTACTTTAGTAAAGTCTTCATTATAGTATAAATAGAGCTTTAACTTTTTTTATTTACAACTATTATTAACTTTTCTCGACTTATTTACTGCGAAGTGTTGAATAATGGAGTTAAAATTCAATGTTTATGCTGACCTAGAATTAATATGCGATACTGTTTCTCCTCTTCGAACCTTAGGCAACATTATAAATAAGACTACTGTTTTAAAAGTGCGCGACATTATTTCTTTGAATAATTTTTTTAAATTGATTATTTTTTATTAAATAACTTTTTTACTTCATCGACATTTTTTTTATTAAACTTATCATGTCCCAGGAGTTTCGCCTCCCTCCCCCTCCTGGGCTCTCCCTAACGGCAGATCTGATTGGCTATGCGAATAATTAATGAATGAGCAGGTCTCCTTGATTATTTTTCTATAATAATTAATATGAATAATTGTATGTTACAAAACGATCATCCATTGATTTTATTCACAAGATTATTGAAAAAAAATACGAGCTAATGACCTTATAATTATTGTTAAAAAAATGTTCTTCATTTTTTATAACCTTCCAAGAACGTTCCAAAAGTGTAATTGAAATATAAGAGGCATTTGGTCGTAAAACATGTTATCTGACACTTTTTTTTTCCTCTTTAAACTGTAAGCAACATACATATTTTTAAACTATATGATAAAATATTAATATCGTTTATTGATCTATCATTATTATTTATAGGCAGTATTGTTTATTATAATAAATAATTAATCTATATTAATTATACTAATTGAAGTGAATAATGATTGAAATAATTGTATGTTAAAAAACAATAATACATTGATTTTCTTCACAAGTTTTTATTTTATTATTTATTTATTGATAAATGTTACAATATGCCCAACGTTGTTGGGCAATAAGTAATAGTGATAACCGATTACATTTATACTAAAATTAAAACCAATAAAATAAAATAAGAATAAAAGTAAATAAATAAATGAAAAAAAATAATTTACATAAAAATAAATAAAATCTCTCTCTAAATATATACATAGACAGAAGTTTAAATAAAATGAACATAATCAAACTATGTACATGAAGAAAAAAATAAATAAATAAAAAATATGATAATCTCTAATCACATTTACATTTTTATATCCAATATTTACAACTGCAAGTATGTACAATTATGATTAATTTAATTATAATTAAGTATGTACTAATAGTACAAAATTTTACAATTGATTGTGTTCAAATATATTTTTAAATTAAGTTAATTTTCAGTTATATATAATAGCATTTATTTCAGGTCAATGTATGGAATCAGAATATGTTAGTTTAAATAAAATCAATTGTATCCAAAACATTCTTTATTTTCTTAAAAGTCCAATGTTTTGGCCAATTCGGCCATCCTCAAGGTCAATCTTAAAAACCAATTTACACTCACTTAAATTATTAATAAGTAAAACATTTTTTGGAAGATATTTTACCCAGGTCACTAGTTTCAGTTAAAATCAGCACTATTGTACGCTATCATAACAATTAAAATTTAGTTTTTACTATTAGTACATACTTAATAGTAATTAATAATAATTAAGTTAATTATAATTGTACGTTAATTATATTTGTTATAATTCTATTACACCTTGCTGTAATTTTTATAATTAAAAATTTAATATTAATGAAGTAGCGACAAAATAATTTTGACTGAAACTGGGCAGAATATCATGCAAAATATTTTTTGTGAATTCATTTTAAGATTTTTAAGAAAATAAAGAATGTTTTGAGACTTCAATTTGGATTCAATAAATTTTGTTCTATTCTGATTGTATACATAGACGTGATAAATACTATTATATATAATTAAAGATTAACTTTATTAAAAAATATATTTGAACACAATAAATTGTGAATTTTATTTGTAAATTAGCAAGGTTTTTTGTATTCCTTATTACCACTATTCATTTTTTATTATTATTATGATTTATTTGATTATCTCTTACATATGATTAAATATATTTTTTTCTCTTTTCTATCGCTACGTACTAAGTAAAGAAAGTATTGTAATTTGATCAAATTTTTCAAGTGTTGTTTTAAACGAATTTACGTGTTTCGGAGCCTTTTGAGTCCACATAAACTTTTTTTAACAATAATTATGAGGTCATTAGCTGATATTTTTTTTCAATAAATCTTGTGAAGAAAATCGATATGTTATTGTTTTGTAACATATAATTGTTCCAATCATTATTCACTTCAATTATTATAATTAATATAATAGTATAGTTTGTAAATATATATGTTGCTCGTAGTTTAAAGAAGAAAACAAAGTGTCAGATAACATGTTTTACGATCGAGTGCCTCTTATATCTTATTTATAATTTTAGAAGAGTTCTTGAAATATCATTAAAAACTCAGGACATTTTTAACAATAATTATTCGATCATATTATTATTAGCTTATATTAAATCTTGTGAACAAAATCAATACATTATCGTTTTATAACAGACAATTATTCCAATTATTATTCACTTCAATAATTAGAATTAATATTAATCTCTAATTAACCTCTAATTATTATTAAAAAGAAATGTCAGCATTTTCAATGATCTGCAATAAACTCATTAAATTAAAGTATTTGAATTTACAGAATTTTTTATGATGGATTCCATAGAGTTTTGGAAAATATTTGGGAGATTTTTGTCTCAAAGGTTTAATATTTTATTCTGGTTTATAAATGAATATGCTTAAAGTTTAAACAGGAAGAAAAGTGTTAAATATTTTACGACCTACTACTTCTAATATTTTACTTAATATTTTGAAAGAGTTCTTTAAGAGCTATTAAAAATCCAAAAAAATGGTCATTTGCTTATAGATCTTTTTTTTTTTTTTTAATAAATCTTATTTAGCGCACTTACTCAGCTTCCATTGGCTAGTCCGGCTCTATCTCACACGATTTAAAGATTTTTAAATAATTTGTGTGAGTTTAAATTGATTTTTATGATTACTATTGAGGATTGCCGAATTAGCCGAAACGTTGGACTTTTAAGAAAATGAAGAATGTTTTGAGACTTCAATTTGTATACAATTGATTTTATTTAAGCAATAATAACCAGTCTCAAGAAAGTGAAAAGAATATATATAATATATGAAAGAGAATATTTTAGTTTATAGCCAGTTTTAAAGATAAAAACGTGCTTTTATTACCGTTCAATATTATATTGCAATGATAATGCTAGTAAAAATTAGTTATGCATGGCTATCTATATTTATTTCTTTGAAATGCTTTGAATAGTTTTATTAGAGGATAATAAGAAATAAAAGGCATTTCAATTGTATCAGAAAAGAATAGCTCTTTTATTGCCTCTTTAAAATTGAACAGATTCTTTGTAAGTTATTTGCGATGGATTATTATGAAATAATGATAGTTCTTCAGATATTTACCATTTAAGTTCATTGTTGGTTCTTCTTGTCCATTGAGACCTAAACAGATCGGGCACCGTGTTAAATGGCCTTAAACTTTCGGTGCGGGACAATGGCATATAAATCTGATTGTACCGTTTAAAAAAAAATTAAAAATAATATAGAGAAAAAACTTGAAATAATGTTAATATTATCCTCAGTCAATTCTGAAATCCAATCTTATATTTTTCAATTAATATAGGTACAGAATTCATTTTTAATTGTACTATAAAAAACTAGGGGGAACGCGGTGTGAAGGACCTGGGTTCTAATCTAGCTGGGCAGATAATTATTTTCAGTTACACTGTGCCTGTGAGTCATCCCTGTAGGTTATAGAGCCTGAGATCCACACAGCCTCATAAAGTACCCTTAATTTGGGAAAAATATGGCGGTTGAGCGTGTTCTTGAAAAAATCACCTCCTTGTATAACCGTTGTTCTAAAACAGTACAATTTGACTCTTTTTTCCCTCTTTAACATAAATAAAACACACCTAAAATACAAAATATAACTAATGTTCATTTTAAATAAAAATATGTGAGTCATCCCTGTGGATGATGGAGCCCAAAAATAAATAATATAAACTCGTAATATATGTCATATAATTGAAAATATCATCATACATATATATACACATAAAAACAACAAATATATGTAAAAATAATAAAATAACAAGTAAAATATGCAATGTATGCTTCTCATCCTTCCTCTGGATGATTCTCTTGCTCATTAGTTTCCATGCATGTGGTGGTGGATAATTCCCAGAGGGTCAAGTGTTATATTTTCTGTTATCTTTGCCATGTCCTGGATATCGGGTATGGAGCTCCAAGTTGTGTTGGGTATCGTTCCACGGGCTCCGAACCAGAGGCCACTCACGTTGAAGTCTCTTTCTCCGAAGCCCTCATAGAACTTTTTCTTAAGAGGAAAGGGATACATTTATCGTAGATTTCCTTCTTTTCTCTTTCTACTTTATTTTCCTGGTCAAGATCATTATTTTCATCTTATGGTGGACTCTAGAATAATTGCTGGCTTCCCCCTCTAATGGAAAGCAACAATATCCGCATATCTATAATAATTGGAAAATACACAAATATATCGAAAATAAATATTAAGAAAACAAAACTAACTGCTAGCTAATATTACTAGACTTCACGGAGTTCATTTAGGCAGATATGTTGCGTAAGAGTCTTGGTGAGTCTTTCTGTGAAGGTCAGTTGCTAATTAAGAGGTTTCGAAATTATTCTAATTAATTAATAAGATTTGAGAACATAATTAATGCTAAACTAATCTTCCCATCGTTTCCAGACTTCATGAGAATCGAGATTAGGTGATTTTTTGTATAAAATGAACTCAGAACTTCTAAATTTAAGTTGGTGGGGAAACCTAGCTATTCATTCGTTAGTCTCATATGCAAATGTAGCTTATTGAAGAAATAAGCGAATAATGCTGAAGTGCAAAATTAGAATGAAAGTCTAATTTCTTTTAGTTGCATAAGTTGCGTTTTTATTTAACATTATTTTTAATTCATTACAATTTTTTTTAATAATCAATTAATATAATTTAAGAGGGAGTTGGTAGATCATTTGTAAGGCACTGGACGCATAATTATTTTCTGTTTCTCTGCAGCCGTGAGTCAGCCCTGTGGGTTTGGAAACCTTCCGAGGTCCCTTAATTGGGTAAAATCTGGCAATCAAGCGTGATTCTGACCAAATCACCTTCTTACACAACCATTGGTCTAGCAACAGTACTTCCTTACCAAATAATAAAAGTATAAAGGATTCAAGTCCATATTCTTGATTTTTCAGGAGACGATAAATTCTGTATAGAAACTTATCCGTTCAATATAGTTTTAACCAGGATATTATCATTATATACAATTTAATAAATAAATCCTTTATTAGTATCGATAGATAATATTTTTCTGAGTCTGACTATATACTTAAATCATAACAACATTTTTTTGGACTTAAATCCTTTCTACTTATAAGTACTGAATTAAATTATTTATTGTGAGCCAACGTTTCAGGGTTACCTGGGCTAAAAAAGATACAAACAATTAAAATTAAGTAACAGAGTTAGATATAAATAACATAAAATAAAAGTAAACTAAGATATGGCTAAATATGAGTAAAAATATGTGAACATTTATATAAAAATGAAGAAATAAATAAATTTTATTTTGTCTAATTTAACTTACTTTATTCATTTTTATATAAATTTTCACATATTAAATCATATTTAGACGCACCTTAGTTTACTTATATTTCATGTTATCTATTCTCCTGCTCTGCTATTTAATTTTAGTGGTTCGTATATTTTTTAGCCCTGATAAAGTCTTGCAAAGCGGGGCTGAGACGTTGGCCTACAATTAATAGTTTAAATACTATTTGAGTTCTTTTGACTATCTTCCTGTTATAGAATAAAATTTAACGACTCATATTTACGATGGAGATAAATATTTTTAAAAAAGGGACACTTGTATTAAAAAAAATAAATTAATACAACTTTGGATTTTAAAATTAAAAAAACTTCCTCTTGTTTCAAAGAATGCCTTTCGGAACATTTCCAATAGAGTTCCCTGGAATATTATGGGTGTTTTCTGTGATAACCGCTCAATGCAGATTTTATTTAAGTAGCTTGACGCTTTGCAAGATAAAGGGCTAATCCTTCTCATCTGCCAGCTTTATCCCATGTATAATCTGTTGGATTCAAGTCAGGGATGTTAGCTGACCATTTCTGATTCTTTCTGGGTTGAGTTTTAAAGTGTAATACATATGTATATAGATATATGAGAAGATGATTAGTTCCCTGCTCCATGAAATTATTAATAAAAATTGAAAATTATCTAATTTATTAATCGAAGTTAGCCAAACGTACGCAGGATTATAATAAACCAAAACTTGAGAGAAATATGGCTTAAGTATTTTTCTTATTCCAAGTAAACCAGAATGGTTCCTATTCACCCCATTTTCAGTACGCTGGTGTTCCTCACGGTAATATCGTCGGTCCCATCCTCTACAACGTCTATACAGCTGACATCCGAACCAATCCTAACAACATCCTCCCCACGTATGCTGATCAAATGTGTGCTCGTAGTTAATAATAACCCTTTAATTACACTCCAATCCCATATCACAGCCCTCGAAGAATTGTCGTAATTGGAGGATTAAAGTAAATCCCATCAAATCACTTTTACCCTTCGTCGTAAACCTACCGACTGCCCTACAACATCCTTTAATAATGCTACCCTTACTCCTGTCGAAAAGACCTCCGCTACCGTGGGCTGCAACTGGACAAACGACTAACCTGGAATCCTCACACAAGACTGAAAAGACAGGAAACTGCACGTCGGTTCCGACTATTACAGCACTTACTAGACAAACTGTCTAAACTTCTAATCTATTTCAAAAGACTGATCTACTTGGCTTTAATAAGGCCAATCTGGTCTTACGGAGTTGAGCTTTGGGGCTCCACTGAATTCCTTTCGTATCCAATCCTTACAATCCAAAATCCTCAAAGCTCCTTACTTTGACACATATAAAATCATACTTAACAGATACTATTCCTTCCATTATAAACTCTCTAACCACCCAAACCCACTAGTTCCTAACCTTTCTAACCCACTTGCTTCCAAGAAAATATGGAAATCATAGAAAAATGGTGGACATGATTTCCCATATGAAATCATGAGGTTTTTATAGTGCATGAATATGGGACAGTGGTCCCGAAACGTTGTACAATTGTTAATGAATAAATAAATAATAATTTATTGCAAATGATGGAAGTAATAAACCTCAAAATTTTTTTTAAAAAACACTTGCTTCCTTTTCCAATCCGGACAAACCTCCGAGGCGCCTAAAAAGAAGATGGCCACGAGACCGTTGGGTAGTTTCTGTAACCGCCTGTATAACTCCATTATAAACTAAAATCAAATTTACAGGAAT
>NW_027107648.1:1887720-1910634 GCF_000696795.3 Halyomorpha halys | reverse complement strand
TGTATGTATATACACAGTTATAAATTTTAATAAAGATATGAAAAAAAATGTATTTATTATGTTTAGTATTTTTCTAAGATAGCTTGATAAATTATGGTTAGTTAAGAATGGATTTGCCCGTAGACAAGTGTATTATTTTTAGGGATATTATTATGTTAACAATATTGTTTTCAATTACTTTTCAAGTGGAATTGACAATCAATTGAGGAAATGATGTCTACAAATCAATGTTGATAATTGATCGAACAATTCATGGGTGGGTGTGTCTATTGTTATTTTTTGATAATATTTATTAAGAATTTAATCAAATTATACTAAAATCGAATATCTGACTGACATTTGCTTCCTAATAGCTAAGTGTTTGTTCACAAAATATTGTAAGGTAATTGTATAATTTAGTCGTAATGTAATTTTATTGCATTTAGTTCTATTAATTTTGCTTTTTTTAACTAAGTTTATTTTTTTTTTTAGACAATATTTATTTTACTATGTACATCATTTGATTTACAAAATTATAAGTTTATATTGCTTGTAAATTTGATTGACATAACTATTATCCTTCTCACGGTTCTTTATGGATGCAAAACGTAGTATTTTACTCTAAGAACAGCGCAAGGTTTTTGAAAATGAAGTATTACATAAACTATTTGAACCGAAAAATTATGAATTTAGAAGGGTACACAACGCTGAATTTAGAGTACTGTACCAGTTAAAGATAATTCAGGTTATAGGTGGTTTGGAACTCGGCACCGAACGGATCCCTAAGATGCACTCGGTTGTCCCCTCTCAGTAGGGTTTATACAAAAACCGACATTTTAGAAAACCGGTTTTCGAATAGTAATTTTTCCAGAAAACCGGTTTTAACCGGTTTCGAATTTTTATAAAAAAATTTAGAGTGATTAAAAATAGTTTTTGACTGAAATTATTTACTGTTCAATTTTATTGATAGGAAATTTTTTTATATAATTAAGTAGAACAAAGAAATAATAGTTAACCAGGATTAAATAACTTTAAAAACAATTATTCTTGTTTATGCATAATTTTCACATACAAGGATGTAAATATTTTTATAATTGTGAAACGAGTTATTGAGCAAAGGGTTCGAATAAAAAAAAAAATTTAATATTCATATTTTTATAATAACTATATTATTTAAAAAAAACAAACAATGTTATTAGATACAGATGGATACTTATTAAAAACAATTAGAAAATATATAATTGTGTATTACATAATGCAAATTATAATCCAAGCCAAAAGACAAGAGTAAATAATGTTTATGCATACATACTTATTAAAATCAATTATAGTTTTAAAGACAATTAAGCAAAGGACCGAGTATTTTCTATTCCGGGCAATTTTAATACAAATTTGAATATTCTATTTATTTTTTTGTTTTATGAAATATGATTTCAGAAAACAGAGGACGTGTCGTTAGTTTATTCCCAAAATTTCCCGAAATAGAAAATACCCTCTTAAAATATTTTCTACTAAAAAACCGGTTTTCTAATTTCATAATTTTCTCCAAAAAACCGGTTTTTAAAACCGAGTTTTAAAAACCGACAAACCCTGCCTCTCAGGGTACAATGTAAGTTTAATATATCCCTATGTTATTCCTTCTGAGGGGACATGAAGGTTTATTAGCGGTCACGGAGAATGAACTTAGTCCACTGCATTTTTTTAAGAAACGCATGTTTTCCCGAAGCTTTCTATTAAAGTAGTACAAAAAACCAGATCAAAACATGATGTCAAGTTGCATAATAAATAAATCAACTGGTTTTCTTCGAAAGAGAACGTGCGACGACGGACTAAACACTTTAACCCATTGGGGATATTAAAGCTACCTCAAATTGACTTTGTCTTTTTTTTGGAAAACTTTAAGAGAATTAGAAAAAAAAAACTGGTTCGGATATAAACATTTGTTTGGTTAATCTAACATTAGAAAACATAAACGAGTAGGTTTGTATATAAATAACAACTCTTTACAATCTTGATCGACATATATAGATATGGGTAGGTTTCCAAGCACTCAGTGTTGCCAGAACACTAAGTGTTGCCAGTCCCCTAAAAACATAAAATAAACAAGAGAGTCATAATAAATCAATGAATAAAAGTAAAAATAAAAAGGCCTCTTAGACAAAATAAAATTAGCAAAATAAATTATGAAAACAAAAGAAACCAATTTACAAAATCAATAGGTGTATAGACTAAATACTGGTCGACGAAAGGTTGATCAACTCCGATAGGTCAGTGGAAGATATTTTGCTTGTCAAGATGTGTAGGTCGCAGATCCGTAGCTATGAATACCGCTGCAACTCTCAAACTGGTCCAAAGTTGGTGTGCCCACATCTGTACTGGCTCATCAACAGTCGAAATGTCCAAAACCAAGAGGGCCACATTGGAACTTATTGAGGGCAGACAGGGTCTAATATTTTTTAATGAATTACGCGAGCCGACTTATTATCAACTACTCTTATTGCACTCAAAGGCCAGAAACGCAAAAAAGGTCTGGTTCCGGACTTTAATTTGATTAACAAACTCAAAATGTCCAAACTATTACATTATAAACGCAGACAGCGTTGGTTAGACACTATTATGGCCACTAATTAGCACCAACTGATTTAAAAACGAAGATGGTCGGCCTGTTGCTAGGCGACGCCTTAGCGACCGTTATACACTCTTAGCAACTGTCTCTATTACCTAATTATAACACACAAATATAAATACATATTTTTCTTCTCAAATATCTAAATTCTAATTAAAATAATATAAAAAAAAATAAATGTAACTAGATTAAATACTAATACTAACTAAATACTATTTAAAAATTATTATAAAATATGGCGTTAACAGAGAAATATGTAAAATTAGTGGACGAGTATGGTTAAATGATATAGGGAAACCTGATAATATAATAAAGAAATACGAAAACTCACATTGTATTGAAGCGTCGAATAGTGAAGGTCTCTACAGTAAAAAGACAATGTAGTGATTTTTTAATTTACTGTTAGTAATTTTTAAACCATTTCTTAAAAAGTATGAATTTATAAGATATTTATTAATATTTTTTTTTTCTTTTTTCCCTCTATAGATAGGTGTTCTTCAATGTCCCCAAATACATTTAAACCGAATATCATTAAAATGCCTTACTTGGTTTTAAAGTTGTACTATATAATAAGGTAACGTCCGTAACAGTCCTCAGCACGAAGGACTAATAAACACTGAATCGATGGATTAACGTCCGAGGAGTAGACCGAAATGTAGATGGGAGGATTGCGTTAAGAATGATTTAGTATATTTGGGTTTAAAGAGGTGCCACTGGACAGGTGGATATAGCCTTCGGGTTTGTTAGGCCTTTATTACTATTATTATTATTAGTTGATTTGATTAAATTTTGTTGAGTGCGAAACACTGTTTGTATTTTACTACAGACGCATAATAGGGTCTCTTATGCCATATTTGTTCCAAATCTTATTTTTAATATTAAAAGATTGATCATAGTTAACAAACTCAACCATTGATCGAGCCCATTCTATGTAATTAAAATGCACATTAATTTTCTATTTTCTTTCTGTGGTCCTGCATCCTGCAACAGTAAACTCTAATCAGGCCATTACTAACGCAGAGGTAACTAACTACATAACACCAAATAGGAAGTTTGTCAAGGACCGCTTCTGGTTATGAATATTAATCGAACCGACACTCGTCTCTTATATTGTTAAGAAAACCTATTTATTTGTACACAGTTCTATCTAGAAGATCAACTTTGTAATAACTGTTTTTAAATTAAAAGCTTTAATTAGAAATATAGGTCAGGCAATATCTCTTATATCTCGTTATTCTAGAATAAGACTTGCCTATTCGTTTAGTACAAGAGAGGAAAAAAGTTAATTATTTCACCACAATTTTGTTTTTATTTAATGAAAACTATGTATATTAGATGAAAATTAGTCAAAATTGATGACTCTGTCAAGTATATGTAAGAGAATAAAAAATGGCGGCTGTTTCAAAACGTTAAACAAAATCAATTTTTCATTCAGAAATTAATTTTAAATTCAGAAATTGAAAGATTCTAGTCCATTATTCTAGTTTTAATTTGAGTGCTAGTAGACATCTGTACGTACAATGGTTCCTGAGATATAGATTTCTCAAAATAAATTCAATAACTACTGATTTTTTAGTACATTTTTTATGAAATGTTGGTTTTTAAAAATATATATCTCGCGAACTATTAAACGTAAATAAGTGTTGCAAATATTGTACTGTTATATTTCGTTTATATAATTTTTTTAGATTATCATTTAAGACCAGTATTAGTACAAGAGCCCAAGAGGAGAAAATACCAGTTATTTCATCCCATTTTTTGATTAGTTTAACGAAAACTATGTATAATTACTAGTCAAAGTTAATGAGTCCGACATGTACAGGTAGGGGGAATAAAAAATGGCGACTGCTTCAAAAGGTAAAAAAAATTGTTTTCTTTAAATTTACCAACACTAGAAAACGTAATACAACATTATTTAAAGTAGAGTAAATTTGCTAAAATATGAGCCCTAATAGAGTTATTTACGTTAAATAGTTTTCGAAATATAGCTTTTTAAAAAGCAATATTTCATAAAAAGGTTGTATTGGATGTACTGAAAGATCAGTAGTTAGTGAATTTATTTTGAGAAATCTATATCTCAAAACCATTCAACGTACAAATGTCTATTAACACTCAAATTAAATCTAGTTCAATGAGCTATAAAGTAGTTTATTATATTTATTTTCGTAGGAGTAGTAGTTTTCATGAAATTTGCTAAAATAAATTGATTTATAGTTGTTTGGACAAATTTTCATTTGCCAAATTTAAATTGATATGTCAATATCATAAAAACTACTACCCCTACGAAGATAAGTGTCATAAACTACTTTATAGTAAGTTAAATTTCCTTTATTTTAAGTGTTGGCAGTCATATGTTTGTCTTATGGGTCTAGAGATAAATATTTTTAAAAATCCAACATTTTATACGAAGAAATAGAAATTAACATTTTGTGAGTATATTTCGTCAAATATAAAAACTCCTACAAAGATAAAAATTATTAACTATTTTATAATCAATTTAACTAGCTTTAATTTTAGTGCAAGCAGACATCTGTACGTCTTATGGGTCTAGAGATATAGATTTCTTAATGTAACTTCACCAACTACAGATTTTTCTATGCATTCTTTATGAAATGTTGCAATTTAAAAAGCTATATCTCGAGAAATATTAAACGTAAATAGCTCTATTTGAGCTCATGTTTTAGTAAATTTATTCTACTTAAAATGATGTTCCCTTTTGTTTTCTAGTGCTATTGGTAGTTTTTAAGATATAAAGCTCCAAATGAAAAATATTTTTGTTATTTTTTTTATTCCTCCTACCTATACTTCAGCGACTAGTAATTATACGTAGTTATCATTAGTGTAATAAAAAATTAGGATGAAATAACTGCCTTTTTTTTCACCTTGGCTTTTGTACTATATGCTATGTGTTATAGCAACCAACTGAGTTTGGGCAGCATGACTTGCTACAAGCGAGAAAAGCTTTACTCTCTTGTAGAAGTTAAAAATTTGTTTTTTGTTAGATCCTTCATTAATTCTTCAACATGTTTGGAGCCCTATTTATTTCTAGATAGACTGTACGTTTAAGTATCATTTAAACTCGTCTGTTTCTGATAATAAGTGAAATATGAAGACAAAAGAAATGAAAATTTTTTATTAATAATAAAAATTTTATCTTCTACAGTTTACAACATTGTGTCACTGATTAGTTCAGCAATATTTTTAGTTACTTTTATTTTAATTACAAGTGTTTGGGAGTAACTTCATTAAAGTAGGCCAATTCCTCTGTTTTATATTTATTTAGAATCGACTGGCGATTACCTGTGACATCTCTAAGAACAGCTGTCAATACTCTTGGTGTTGTCCACTGAATTGAACATTATTTCTGAAGGAATGAATCGCTGATTAGCTTTAATAATGGGACATATGATTTTTTTTTTTTATTCATATTTGACGTATTTCGTAGACTTCAGCGTAGAGTGGGTAGTAAAAAGTAAATATACTATCTAAAATTAAAAAAGTAACCAAAAAATTGAGTAGGACAGCGTTAGTAGAGAAAGTAACGCCAGTCGACGTAGCACAAGGGCCGGGGAGAAAAAATGGCAGTTATTTCCCCTCAGTATTTGATCGCTTTAATGAAAACTATGTATAAATACTAGTAAATAAATTGATGAGTCTGCCAAGCATAGGCAGGAGGAATTGAAAATGGCGGCTGTTTCAAAACGTTAAAAGATTTATTTTTCACTCGGAGCTCTATTATACTTTGAAACTACCAATAATACAAGAAAACCTAAAAAAAACTCATTGAAAGTAAAGTAAACTTACTAAAATATGGTTCTGTTTACGCTCAATAGTTCTCGAGATATAGTTTTTTAAAAAGCAACATTTCATAACAAAATGGACTGAAAAAATCGGAAGATAGTGAAAAATCCATATCTCGGGAACAATTGAGGAAATTTAACTAACTATAAAGTAGTTTATGACACTTATCTTCGTAGGGGTAGTAGTTTTTATGATATTGACATATCTATTTAAATTTAGCAAATGAAAATTTGTCCAAACAACTATTAATCAATTTATTTTAGCAAGTTTCATGAAAACTACTACTTCTACGAAAATAAACTACTTTATAGCTCATTAAACTAGCTTTAATTTGAGTGTTAATAGACATCTGTACGTTGAATTGTTTTGAGATATAGATTTCTCAAAATAAATTCACTAACTAATGATCTTTCAGTACGTTCCGTACAACCTTTTTATGAAATATTGCTTTTTAAAAAGCTATATCTCGAGAACTATTGAATGTAAATAGCTCTATTAGGGCTTACAGTTTAGCAAATTTACTCTACTTTAAATGATGTTGTATTACGTCTTCTAGTGTTGTTGGTAAATTTAAAGATATAGAGTTTCCAAAGAAAATTTTTTTTTACCTTTTGAAACAGCCGCCATTCTTTTTTCCCCCTACCTATACTTGGCAGACTCATCAATTTTGACTAGTAATTATACATAGTTTTCATTAAAGTAATCAAAAATTGGGATGAAATAACTGGCATTTTCTCCTCTTGGACTCTTGTACTAATACTGGTCTTAAATAACATCTTAAATGACAATCTTAAAAAATTATATAAACGAAATACATCAGTACAATATTTGCAACATTTATAGAGCTCTTTACGTTCAATAGTAGGCGAGAAATATATTTTTAAAAACCAACATCCCATAAAAAATGTACTAAAAAATCTATTTTGATAAATCTATATATCAGGAACCATTCGACGATGCCTACTATCACTCAAATTAAAACTAGAATAATGGACTAGAAGTCTGAATGAAAAATTAATTTTGTTTAACGTTTTGAAACAGCCGCCATTTTTTATTCCCCTACCTATACTTGACAGAGTCATCAATTTTGACTTGTTTTTATCGATTATACATAGTTTTCATTAAAGTAAACCATCTCAGGAACCATAAGATGTATAGATGTCTCTCAGCACTCCAATAAAGCTAGCTAAATGTACTATATAGTAGTTTAATATATATTTATCTTCGTAGGAGTAGTAGTTTTTATCATATGGACTACCACACCATTCATCCGATTGTGATGGCGTTTTTTGTTATATGTTTAGGATTTTCCCGGGAAGGATATATGCTGGATATATAAATTATTAACATATTATTGGTGTAGCTCAAAAAGTATACATGTTTTTTATTGTGATTATACTCCAACCGATTCGTCTCTTTCTGAAGGATAAGAAAAAAATATAACTGATTCTATTAATTGATTATTTATTCACTAAAAATTTAATTTTTTATTTTTTTATTTTAATTTATTTATTTATTTTTTTTTTTTAATAATACTTTTTATTTATTGATAGATATTACAATCTGCCACACAGTTGTGGGAATAGGTAATAGTGATTAATGATCTCATACATACTAAAATAAAATAAAATAACATAATCAAACTATCTGCATGAAAAATAAATAAACAAAATAACATAACGATGAAATAATATAGTCTCTAGTCACATTTACACTCTAATATACAATATTTACACAATCGACCTGAGGATCCCTGAGCCCACTCTATCTCCCACGTGTGAGGTGTAGAGCAGAGCTCAAAAGATCCCAGCGCATCCCTTTCGCCGCATCACTGGTACACTATAACTATTTTACATAAATCCTCATTATGTTTATTTTTTTTTTTCACTAAAAATTTTTTTTTAAAATAAACAATGAGGATTTCTGTCTAGTAGTCAGATTTTTTTTTTTTTTTTAACGAAAAATCAATCCGTATTCGTTTATGGCATAATATGAAACCCTCAAATACCATTTTTCAAAGAAATGAAAAAATTGAATTTTTTTTACCTTAATTTATTTAATAGATTTTTTTTTTTACTCTGGTGACCATCGTTAATACAATACTTCATGCATTTTATACAACCAGTCTAAAGGCGAAATAATAATTTCATATAAAAAGTTTAATTTTATATCTGCGGTTCTAATACATAAATTAGACTAAACATTTTCCAAGAAATCAAAGACCATTGATTGCTTAATCAATGTAGAGATAAAATTTTGACCCCACAAATTTTATTTTCCGATTTTTTCGAAAATTGGTATTTAAGGATTTCTTGAGGTGCTAAAAACGAATATCAGTGATTCTATCACTTGATTTTTTATTTACTGAAACTTAAAAAACATACTAAATATTTCAGTAATGTAACGCAAAAAAGTTTTTTTAGAAAAAAAATAATTTTCACCTTGATTTATTTGGTGGACTTTTTTTTTTTTAGTATTCCGGTGACCATTGTTTATAAATCATTCAAGTTTGGTGTAGATTGGTTGCGTTGTGTTGTAATGTTTTTGACTGAGTAATTGAAAGAATCTTTACAAGGTTATTATCATAAATAAAAGCTCATCATCTGAAAACAACGCATTTCTTATAACCTTCTTGTACTTGTTCACCTCGCGACCGCTAGGGGAACAGCTAGGAGTGTTCAGTCTAGTAGCACCACAGTTATTTAAATTATGAATATAATTTACATATAATTCCTCTTAAAGTTTTTAAAAAAATATCGTTCCTGGGGTCGCTAAGTAATATTTTCCTGAAAAGTGGGCAGTAGAAAAAAACATTTGAGAACCACTGGCATAGGGTGTAGTAATGTAGCAGAGTTGATTGGTCGAAGACTACATGGCGGTTGTTGTCTGAGGATATAATTATTCGGTAATTAAATTTTATTTCAAAAGGTGTTTGCACTTAATTCTTTCAATTTATCTCACCTCACGCTTATCTTTCTATTAGTTTTATGTCTCTCTCAATTGTTTGTCAACTGAATGACTATCCAAGTTACATAACGGATTTTATTGAAGAGTTTGTCTGGTATATTATTGTTGATTTTCATTGAACCTAAATTATTTTATATTATTGTAGCAATTAGTATTAAAAGTACGTCATAGTATCCTATAATAACGTTCGATATATTCTTGGAACAATTAATTAATCACTTTAAATTTTTCTGTTCCTTAAAGCGTAATAGATTCAATAGATATCTGAAGTATGTCATTTAAAATGTTTGAAAAACACGATGATAAAAGTTTATCTCATCATAGAGGTCCTTAGTTCCAACATGACCGCCATATTTTCCGGAATAATAATATTTTTTATTTATCCAGGGACTGATCCCTTTAGAATAATATTACAAACGTCAGAACAAGGCTTAAGGGCCTTAGAGTAAAATACAGAATTTTTAAAATAAAAATGAAATCATAAACCATCATAAGTATAATTATTAATTATAAAGATAAAAAATAAACAACAATAATTAACAGAATATATAATGTGAAAATGGAACAAATAAAATAACACTGTATATCATATTACAAATTATAGGTTAACTAACTTCCCTTTCTTAAAAAATAAAAAAAATGAAAAATAATCAATTAATTGGAACAATGAATTAAAGACTTTACTCGGATGAGCAGAGTGTAATCTCGGTAATGTGAACTAATTACTGCAAGGGAATTACTAAAAAGTTCGGTTTACAGATAGTATCGTAAAAAATGATATATCTCTCTCTCTTTCTCTCTCTCTCTTTTTTTTTCTTCTTTCCCCCCGTTGTACCTTAGGGCAATCCTATACCAGCGGTACGTTGCAAACTTCCTATCACTTTAATATTATGTCAAGAAAGGACTCGGTCACCAAGCCTCCTGCATCACAGGAAGCAAAGTTCCCAAGTGTTCAGGCCTGCACTCACCTTGGTCCAAATATCTCTGAACCAAAGTGAGGCATTGAGTAATATTTATAACAATAGGGCACTAATTTTAACAACAAAGCTAATGGGTTGCCTGCAACTGGAGAGCTGTTCCCACTCAACAGGGCTCCAGTAACTTCCTACCTACATTAAAGTGGGTCTGCTATGTATATAGAATTGTTACATACATAGGTCATATTTACATTTAGTCATATTATATTAGTGTTACATACTCTATATACATATGATTGTTGCATTTGCAAACATATAATTAATTATATTAATGGTTTGGTAATCAGGCTTTTATTTGGAACACCTTCTTTGCAAACTTTTTTTGAACGCTCCAAACATATCGGGAGTCTACAGTCCTAGGCGGCCAATCAAGGGAGGAGAATTCACCTGCTAAAGACAATCTGGCACAAGTGTACATAGGGCAGTCAAAAATAATATGTTTAACATCTTCCACGGCTCCGCAGTTACAGTTAGGATCATCCCTTTTTTTGAAGAAGTGTAACTTTGAATTTATGTTGCCATGCACTGTAAGAAGCTGCACCGTCCAGGGGTCTGTCTCAACCCATTCATTTTTGATCCTTTTTCTGACATCTGGGAGGAACTCGTGAGTCAGTCTTTCTGTTGCACAGTTATCCCACCTCCTCTGCCATTCGGATAAGAGAATGTCGTCTATGATTCTACTAGAAACGTCTTCGAATCTTCCGGTAGAGCTGAGATATAGAGCTCCGAATGAAAAGTTAATGTTTTGAAATAGTCGCCATTTTTTAAAACAAGAACTTCTCTCCGGTCTGACGATAAGTGATTGCTGATTTCTGAGGATAAGTTCATGAGGGACCAATCTATTGCTCTTTTCATCTTCCCCATGGAGATATAATGGCGACTAACAGTATCTTTCGATACATCACACTCCCTGGCAAGTTCGCAAGTACTTGTGGACGGATTTGAGTCGACAGTTTATCTTCCCTGCTAAATTTTTCAAACCAACGCAGCGCAGTGAGCTCGTCAAGAAGAACAAGAAGGGAAATTATTTAATAATTTCACCAGTTGCTTCAGCGACAATAGATATTATATATTTCTAATCCCCCAAAAAATATATTATGAACACTTTCATAGGAATTAGTTTACTCGATATCGATATTGTGTGAAAATGGCTATTTTCGATTTTCACGGTGATTAAAATAACTTGCCTATAGATCGGGAAGTTAAAAATGTTCTTTACTCATGTGCCTTTTTATTTGAAAACATAAATGTTATTGCCTGTTTTGCTCTAATATTGTTTATTTGTATAATTTTTTTGGGATAGTTCAGATTACTGGATTGTTCGCAGTACTGAAGCTTGGATTACCAAGATTACACTGTACTGGACTGATTGGAACAAAAAGTTGCTTACAAATTGTAACATTGGTTAGATAAGAAGCGCTAAACTGGAAATTCATTACAAAATACTAATTTACTTGGCTAATAACTACAAAAAAATTTTTCTACTAGTTGTATTTGAAAGCCATTTACAAAAATATTCCCATAATTAATTGGTATAAAGTCGGACTGAAATATTTGGAACAGCAAAAAGACTCACAATTACAAATGTCAAATCTTTCCAGGTTGAATGTTTTTAGGCTGAAATTCGACCTAAGAATAATATGTGATCCATTTATCAAGAAAAAAAACAGAAACACTGAATGAAGGACTAAGATTTAATTTTTTTAGCGCACTTGCTCAGCCTCCACTGGCTCATTAACTGTGATGCGGCGAGAGGGATGCGCTGGGATCTCTTGAGCTCTGCTCTACCCCTCACACGTGGGGGATAGAATGGGCTCAGGGATCCTCAGGTCGATTGTGTAAATATTGTATATATTATTTTATCATTATGTTATTTATTTTTCATACAGATAGTTTGATTATGTTCATCTTGTTTATTCTTTTGTTTGTATATATTTTCAGAGAGTTGTTTTTTTTTTTAATATTTTTTATTTTCTTATTTTTATTTTAGTATGTATGAGATCATTCATCACTATTACTTATTGCCCACAACTGTGTGGCAGATTGTAATATCTATCAATAAATAAATCTATCAAAGAAAAAAAGATTTAATTTTTAAAATATTCCGAAACAATTAAAATTAAATCGTAGGAATTGAATTAATGGATTTATTGAAACCAATTTGGACCTATGTATCACAAATATTTATATATAAGAAAGATATAATGAAAAAAACACTAAAATTTATTCTATAAATAATATAACGTTAACGTACGCAAACAATTCCATGAAAAATTAAAAGGACATCTTAACACATTGAGAAATGCCATGACCCGATAACGTTCGTAGAAGACTAAAGAACGATGAGGGATCTTCTCCTCTATTATCTAATAATTAAATTTTATATCAGCCTGGAGTTAACTTCCTTTCATTAGTACATCAAATTTACTAATCTTCATCTCAGTTGACAGACATAAATATAGTTATGAAATATATATATTTGGATGATTAATATCAAACAATTAAGAAGATATTATCAATAAAATAAGAAAATATCTATAGCTATATTCAGTTGGTATTTTCTCTATGGCCATGCAGGGAAGTCATGATCCGGTGACATATCTGTAAAAGTCAGCCTTGATT
This sequence comes from Halyomorpha halys, assembly GCF_000696795.3. NCBI lineage: Eukaryota > Metazoa > Arthropoda > Insecta > Hemiptera > Pentatomidae > Halyomorpha > Halyomorpha halys. The sequence continues at coordinate 1,897,662 of NW_027107648.1, read as the reverse complement.
TTACCGGTATCTCTTACAATACTTTCCCCTGATGTGAGAGAAAGTATTGACTTATTGGGAAGGCAAGCCAAATAATTTATGTTCGTGAAAGTACTCTTGACCTCCTCTCATAAAATTGATTAATTAACAGTTATAAAAATTTATTTATTAACAGTATCTCGTGCTCGGAATATTATCTTATTACTTTTTTATTTAATTATTTAACGTAGACATTTTTATTATATACTAAATAAAGTTATATTCTTTAAAATAATTTTACTTGTATCTTAAAAATACCAAGATATTAAAACAATAAAATAGTGTAAAAATATTATAACACATTTATATTAAAAATATTATCATTTTAGAAGGCTATATCCAAATAGAACAGTTAAACAATGAGACTGATTAGTATGTTTAAGTTTGTTGATACAGTAGATCCTCGCTATAATAAAACCCATATTACAGGTACGAGTAGTGGGGGCAGAAAAATGTATATTATTGGAAGAACTACATATACACGCCTAATTTAATATATATATTCACAAATACAACAAAATAAATGGGAACATATATACAATAGGTATATTATATATTAATTTTTTATTTTATTTATTTATTGACATTTACAACTATTTTTACATAAAAATACATCAAGTAAATTTGATGCTAGATTAGTATGACACAGGCTTGTAGAGAAAGTACTAATTAGTAGCACTCTAATAACATTCTACATAAGAAGATCTCGAGGCCATCTTCTTTTCAGGCGCTTCGGAGGATTGTCAGAAATGGAAGAGGAAGTTAAGTCAGAAGCTAGTGGATTTAGATGGTTAGGGAGTTTGTAATGGAAGGATTGATATCAGCTTCGGGCTAGATCGGTTACATAAGGAACATTAAGGTCTTTATGGATGATTTTATTTGTTACAAATTTAAAAAACCTTGAGGATTTCACGGGGGATATTGGATTTTAAGGCGTTGTGTAGATCAGTCTTTTGTAATGGACTGAAAGTTTAAACCGTTTGTCTAGTAAGTGCTGTAATAGTCGGAATCGATATACAGTTTCCTGTCTTTTCAGTCTTCTTCGAAGTCGGTAGGTTTACGACGAAGAGTAAAGGTAATTAGATGGGATTTATTTAAATCCTCCAATTTCGACACCATTCTTCGAGGATTGTGATATGGGATTAAAGAGTTTGGGATGCAATTATAGGGTTATTATTAACATTAAATATTAAATTTATATATAGGAAAATGGTCAGGATTGCGGTCAAAGGAGAAACAAAAATAGTTTATAACTATTTATTTTCCGACGTTTCGCCCCACTTTGTAGGGCTTCATCAGGACTAAAAAGATACAAAATGATACAATGACAAGAATAAAAATACAAAGATAAGATACAATGATAAGAATAAAAATACAAAGATAAGATACAATGATAAGAATAAAAATACAAAGATAAGATACAATGATAAGAATGAAAATAAGTAACAATGGCAATAGTAAAAATTGTACACTGAGATTGTAAAAATTTTTACTCTTGCCATTGTTACTTATTTTTATTCTTATCTTTGTATTTTTATTCCTATCTTGTATCATTTTGTATCTTTTTAGCCCTGATAAAGCCCTACAAAGTGGGGCGAAACGTCAGAAAATAAATAGTTGTAAACTATTTTTGTTTCTTCTTTGACCACAACCCTGACCATCTTCCTATACATCAATTTTTATGGTCAACTATATATACATATATTAAATTTATATGTAGTACACCAATCATTGTAATAATAAATACATGTTTTTATTTGTTTTTTTAATCGAAAGATACTTTAAAAAATGGTGTTATTGTTTTTCAAAATTATCAGTTACTTTGCTTTAAGATAGTTCAAGTCTTTTTTTTCAGAGGACATGGAATACTCGAAAGTCTAAATTTTCACGATACATCATATATTACTATCGTACTTTAGTTAAATCATATATTTTTAGTTGATTTAGCTGGAATTAGCCCAATCTATGCATTACGCAGACCTTAGAATGCAAATCATTATCTAGACGTAATCAAACAAATCTTAGATTATCATTTTTATCTTTCACAGAAATATAAAAATGCAACAATTCTTGCTCACGTGATTCCTTAATATATACTAACTATGTATCTTATTATTTATTAGAGGTATTTATGATGTTGTGTTAAATGTAAAATGTTTTATCATGTTAAATTTTAGAAGTATAAAATTGTGAGCAGCCCAATTTCAAGTCGTTAAGAGCTCCTAGCGGATTTTCTGAGCAACTTGCTTTATAATCTTTCCTACCAAAATTTCAAGTTATTGTTTTGTTTACTTCTAAGTTCTGATTAAAGTAATTTATTACAACATGCCATTGTTTTGTTTACTTCTAAGTTCTGATTAAAGTAATTTATTACAACTTGTCTAAAGTGAGTGAAAAATGGAAGTTGTGTAAAAGTTTGGCTATTGAATGTCTTGTTGATCTTCTGACTTGTGAGGAAGAGAATCAAGAAGTGACAACTGTCATAACATTATTATTATTGTCATTCATTGCTTTATTAGTTTTAAAAACATCCAAAACAGTACTAACACGATCAAAACACAAAATACGAGCAAGTAACCTAATACGATAACAAATAATACGGTGACGAGATCAGCTGGTCTGTTTCGTGACGTCATTCTTCATTTAACAGACCTAGTAACAGACTCTCAACCATGTTATATGTTATATCGTTTTATCGTGGTAAAAGAAGGGTATATGTCTCCATTTATCATAATATTTCCCATTTAGCATGTTAAACTAAAGATCATGAATACCCCTATATCCTATTTGTATCATAGCTCAATGGTTAAATAATTAAATACTTTCTAAAATTAAAAACATTTAGTTTTTTTTTTTTTTACAGTATTAGTCACTAAATATTGTTAATCCTGTTAGTATTAAGTAAAGTTGCATCTTATAGATAAATGTGCTTAGATTGATTGATTGGTGATATCAGTATCTGACAAGCGTATTATTGAGAGCATCTGTAGTGCATTGCAATCCAACGTGCTTAAGAGATAGTGCACTGATTGTCTCTAGTTTTTAAAGGTGAATACGAAAATGAAAGAGAAAAAATTAATAATAACTTGTTTTAGTTGTATGTTTTTTAATTAAATACCAGATTGGCCTGGTAGGCCTTACTTTGTTGATATAACAGTTATATTTTTCGTTTTGTTTAATAATTGATTGTGGGGGGGGGGAGAGGGGGTTAGTCTCGTGCAAAAGACACCTCTAACTATTTACAATGCTATAAAGATTGAATAATTGTGAATAATAACGATGAATTATAAAAAAAAAAATTAAGATAAAGTAAATATATTAAAATAATAATTCTTAATAAAAGATAAAAGTACAGTTAATAACAAAAACAACAATGACATTTATGGATTTAACAAAATAAACAATTGACTTCTAATGGGAAAAAAAGTTAATTTGAGAAAGAGACGAATAAATAAATAAATTAAAACAGTAGCAATTTCGATAACAGGACAGATAATTATAGAAATTATAACAAAATGTCCTTCAGCAGCTTGGGCTTCTGTCTTCAGGTTGAGGTTGGATTTCCCAAGTTGTAGGTCTCTGCTCCTCCTTTAACTGTCGGTAAATAGGAGTAGAACTTCATGAACCCTTTAGTGATAAAGTCTTCTATTGATTTAATTTGTAGTTCGCCGCAATTGACTATTTATTACAAACCAAAGAGCATCCACTGCGATTCTCAAAACCCTATTTTGAAACAATTGTAATTTTTTTCTTTTGATAAGGGATTACCTGTTTTCAAATATCAATAAAAAAAATCTCATGACCCTCATTAATCTTACCTATTCTAATACGAAGTAATGGAATAATTACAAAAACTTATCACAGTTTCATTCTATATATTCATTCACATGTTTGTGACGTTTCGGTCTATTCATTGTCCATTTTCAAACATTCAATTCAAAAAATTAATCAATTATTTTATGGTTTTGTGGAATGTGTTTTGGATCGCTTATTTGATAATAATGATTGTTTATAAAATCACGGTTTAGTCTCAAATTTAATTAGTTTTTTGCTACGAAATAAAGCAAGCCGCCATTATTGTTTTGGTATGACGTTATTTCGATATAAATATATACTATGTTTATCTACTCAGTGCGAGTGTTATTTTGATTTTTTTTTTTTTTTGTTTAGTTTTATTTTTTATTTGAGCAATTATATATAATGAGGTATATTCCTTATCGTTCTTGTACAGTATCTAATTGCAAAAATACCATTACAGACTCCACAAACGTTATTTAACGAAGTATCAAAATTTGCCTAGAAACATTTGGTTAAAGCTGGCTAAAATGGATCTAAAATTATTATCGAATCTAAATAATAGATGATATTTTTGTAAAGATCACTTCAAAGTAATTATACTTGCAAGATACATATTTGAAGTTCATTAGAGGTTATATTTATTGCGAAAAATTACTTAAATTAAAAAGAAATATAATGATTTTATCTTCTAGTTGGAAAAAGATATGGAAAATAATGTTGATACAAAATAATGAGTTCAGTAAAAATTTAATAATAACTTAAAACAGCTGAAAAGTGTGAATCACTAAATTAGTGTAACTAGAGTTTTCCTTCTGTTGGTATATTAATTAAAACATATATAATGTATGTATATTAATTAAAACATATAATTTACACCGTTTTTCAATTTCAGGCGCTTTTCAAGCTCTTTTAATTATAATAGTTAATAATCTCAAATTATATTATATCCATTTAGTTTTTCAATAATTATATGAAGACTTTGTTGTTATATGAAGAATTATATGAAGAAATTGTTCTAAAAAAACTGTTTTTGTGAAGGTGACAGTTTGATTTTGGAACATGTTACGATTGTTTTATGTGAAGTGGAAATAGTTTAAAGGCCCTCTGTCTGGACAACTACTATGGAAATAGTTTGATATTTAAAAATATGGGCTTAAAGTGGTTTAAAAGGTTAAGATTAATATTATTGATTAATTTTTTTTAAATCATTTATTTATTGTTATTTACAACTGTATAACATTTATACAACAAGTAAATTTGCTGTAGGTGAGATAGTGACATGATTCAAACATGTGGAGAATCTACCCATTGATAGAAGTCCAATAACATTTCTAGAGAAGATCCCGAGGCCATCTTCTTTTCAGACGCCTAGTAGAATTATTAGGTAATGAAGGAGAAGCCAGGTTAGAAACAAGTGAATTTGGGTGGTTGGGAAGTTTTCCATGGAAGGAATTGTATCTGGTTTTGGCCCAATCGGCAACATATGGGACATTAAGGTCATGATGGATGACTTGATTTGTGACAAAGCAAGGAGCGTTAAGGATTTTACGAAGGATTTTGGACTGTGAGGATTGGATTCGGGAGGAATTTGATGGTTTATTGGAGCCCCAAAACTCAACTCCGTATGTCCAGATAGGCCTTATAATAGTCATGTAGATCAGTCTTTTGTAATGGATTGATTAATTTTTAATTTTAAAAATGTACTATAATAATTCGATTACCGATGACAATGAAACAGATCCATAAAAATAATAACGTATGCTCAGTTAAGAAATAATCCGTGGTATGCAATATACAATTTTTTTTTCTTCACTATTATGTCGTTTCACTCAATATTAAGTTATTTTGCTCTATCTAGAACCCAACTTTCTTAAAATAATATCGATTTTCTTAGTAATATTTTTAAAAATATAATAAATAAATTTAATCGATACTTTTACCGTTTCCAATCGATGTTAATCAGCTTTCTATGGCCGATGACCTAGGAGATATGTCGATTGTTTCCCAGTCTTCTCAACGATCAGATTGCCAAATTACCTTTTAGCGAATGTACAGGGACATCTTACGCAGTGTGTTTGAGCAATTATTTTTGACGTCCTTCAATAATTATATATTATAAACAATCTTAAAAAATGAATAAATATCTGAAATTCCTAAACTGAAAATAACCAGAAAAATAATAATAAATTATTTAATTATTAAGAAGTTATTCAGTCAGGGGTGCGGTTAAAAAAAGAACAAAAATAGTTAACAACTATTTATTTACCAACGTTTTGTCCCACTTCGCGGAGCTTCAATCAAGGGTAAAAAGATTATGAAAAAACTCAAAAAAAATGTACTGTTACTAAAAATATAGGAAAAACCAGACAAATTCAAGACGTTTCTCTCAGAGACGCCAAAGCTATCAACTTAAAGAGGTGGGTGTTACTCATTTGTTCTTTACTCATTATAATTATTATGGTCGGTTTTTCTCGCTATTGCGGGTGGAGTATCCGAGGTGGAGAACCAAGAAGTCCAACCACCTTCATATTTTTGTTGATTTATTTTTCCTTTGATTCAGATGTTTAAAAATGTTCGCACTATACGTGCAGTGTCTAAGAAAACTGACTGTTGAGCCTCTCTCAGCACCACCAAACCATTCATGCCTGTTGATTTTGGTACGAGACCATTCATTGGTACTATTAATGGAGTAGTGGTAACACCTTCCAATTTATAAATTTCTTTCAATTCTATCGCCAATTCCTGGTATTTCCCACAGTGCAGTTTATATTATTATCGTTGGGGATGCCAACATCAATAAGTTCTGCTTTCTTTTTTCTTAGGTCTATAAGGAGGTCTGGCTTATTATGGCATAATGTATGGTCCGCAATAATTTATTCATCCCAATATAGCCTGAGAGAACCTTTTTGGAGGAGTCTATTTGAGTGGTACTTGTAATAAGGGCTCTTATCTTCAATTAGGTTGTACTTCACAGCCAGAGCCTGATGCAGAATTTTGCCCACATTTTTGTGCCTCTGCAGATATTCCAGTACCAGCCAACACTCCACATCCACCTGTGATATGTTGGATTGATTCCAGCGCTACCGAACATAATCGACACTTATCCGGTGATGTTGCGTCTTATAGCACATGCCTCCTATTTGATATGGTGGCAATCACTTGATCTTGAGTAGTAACCACAAATCCCTCTTTCTCGGAGAATAGCCTTCCAGATTTTAACTGTTCAACTGATCTTTCTTAGTCTATGGAGGCTTCGTTCAGTTGGCCATAGAATCTCCCATGCAGAGACTTGCTATTCCATTCTGCTAGTCTTTCATTTTGTGACACGATTGTTGATTTGTTTTATTTAATTAAGTGTTTCGACCACTAGGGTCATTTACACTGAATTTACAAAGTTAGTACATTACTATTAACATATTTACAATGTTACAAGGTGAGAAAGATATATATAATTACAAAGTGAGAAAGTTTAAAAATTAACAGTTACTGTTACAAGTTACATTACAATTTACAAATTTAATTTTACAATTACAATTACAATTAGTTAGACTATATGTGATCATAAATATTAATGATTTTTAGAAAGTGAAAAAGTTTTGTTATTGTTGTGGGATCTTCGCTCAACATTTCCTGTAAATCTGAAGAGAACCGATGTGGTTCGTGAGCTATACATTCAGTGAGAATATGCCTAACGGTGAGATCGTTTCCACAGTAGCGACACGTCGGTGCATTTTCTTTTTTCATGAGATGACCGTGGGTGAGTCGAGTATGGCCTATCCGAAGACGGGTTAATACCACATCTTCTCTCCGTAGCAGATTCAAGTTTCTGGTTGGACGTTTCACTGTCTGTTGGACCATTCTTAACTTGTTGTCTCTCATGGTGAACCATTCATCTTGCCACTCTTGCCATCCAATTTCTTTTATCCATGAAATAACATCTTTGCATATTGATGATGTTACGACTTGGCCTGTCTTTATAGCTAGTCTGGCCTGCGAGTCTGCCTTTTCATTCCCAGTGATCCCACAATGACCTGGCAGCCATAAAAACAAGACCCTACAACCCATGTTGTTCAAAGTTTTCAAATGCTGCTTCAACTCTATTATTAATGGATGTGTTGAAAATGGATCTTGTAAAGATTTGAGGGCAGATTCCGAGTCAGAACAGATGACCGAGCGAGGGCAGTTTAGAGGGATATTACAAACTGCGCGATTGATTCCGAACAGTTCTGCAGTGTACACCAAACAATATGGTTGTAGCGAATAAGAGGGTGTGATTATCTGAAACGACAGCAGTGCCTACTCCTTCGACTGTTTTGGAACCATCGGTAAAAATTAGGTTCCAATTGTGGTGATTAGTTTTAAATTGATTGAACTTTTTTAATGTGATAATTGGGGGTAAACTGCGGCTGAAGTTATTATTTTTGACTGTTGGGATTGGTAACAGCCATGGTTCTACCTGTGGAGAATATTGCTTCGTTACATTCGATTGTTGATTTAACACCTTTGCTCAGATTAAGTGCAGTTAAACCAGAGTCCATCCTTGAGATGGCGAGATAAACCTCTGTTGTTTTGGCGAAAAAGTATTGGCGTAGGATTTTTTATTATTATTTTTTATTTTTTTATTATTTTAAACTGCTCTTTATTTACTTTTTATTAGTTACTTCTTTTACAATTATTGTTATTATATCCTACATTGATTTATTTTCTTCAGTATAATCTCCTATTATTAGTAACGATATGTGTCATTCTAATTTTACTTAGTTATTATAGTTATTATTATTATCATGTAATAACTCATGTACTGTATCATTCTGTATTTTTCTCTTATCATTTTTCATTTTTCGTCATGTTATCACTACTACACTATTACTTTTACTACACTATTATCACTTTATCACTACTTCCTGTATACGCGACGTATTTGAAATCGAAATAAAGCCGTTAAACGGTTTGCTGGCTACCTCCTCCTCACTCCTCCACGCTTCCGCTTCATTGTTTCTTTCTGTTCAACGGATTCCTTTGAACAGGTAGGTTGTCCTGACTTGTTCTTTGCTCATTTATTATCATTTTATATCATTATTATTATTCTTTCATGACGTTTATTTTATCTCTATATTTTTTTCCCCTTCCCCGTATTGTTTTTGTTTTATGTGCATCTCCTGTACTTTTTTAGCTTTATATTTTACGTATTTTTACTATTGCCATTGTTACTTTTTTTTATTCTTCTCATTGTATCTTATCTTTGTATTTTTATTCGTATCATAGTTTCATTTTGTATCTTTTTAGCCCTGATGAAGCCCTGCAAAGTGGGGTGAAACGTCGGAAAATAAATAGTTGTAAAATATTTTTGTTTCTCTTGACCACAACCCTGACCATCTTCTTATATATCAATTTTTACGGTCAACTATATATACATATATATTTTTAGTCATTATTTTAACTGTTTAGCCTTGATGAAGCCCTTCACATTGGGGCGAAACGTCGGAAAATAAATAGTTGAAAAATATTTTTGTTCTCTTTTGACCGCACCTCTGACCACCTTCTTCACAATTTATAAATTTATTTAAGATACAATAAAATAAATTGAACTCCCGTGAAAACTGCTGTGATAGAAAATTTTATTTCTACCCTATGTTGTAGATTGGAAGACACTTTATAAAGTGGGTATCGTACCCTTTTGATTCAAGAGGAAGTGGAAACCTGGTGGTTTAGAATGGCCTTGCCAACATCAATATTTTTCTTAACCGGGAAATACTTAAGCTAAATGGCTAGTTAACTCAAGCATTTCCTTACAATTAGAATATCCTTATCAAGTACTGAACCCTTTAGTTATAGTAATTCAAGGATTTTTAAACCATTATAATGAGTATAAAAAAAAAAAGTGACCTATTGTGTCTCAAAGCATATTTTTAATACTTGTAATGACTGTAACATATTGTACCGTATAAAAACAATTAATTTAATATTTTAGAATAATAAAAACAGTAGTTAACATCATATACCTTAATAATTCGTGTTGATGATTTTTAATTAAGTTAGGAAATAAAAGGAATTACTCAAAACATTTATTCTTTTCAACTTATGCAAATGCAATTTTATCGAACTAGAAACTATTTTTTTTTTTTT
>NW_027107648.1:1886136-1886790 GCF_000696795.3 Halyomorpha halys | reverse complement strand
ATAATTATTATTTATTATTATTAATAATATATCACTTTTGAAATATTAGCTTAAAATTGGAAGAGGAAACTTTAAAATAGTTAAATCGACCATTATTTAAATAGCGCCTGAAATTGAAAAACAGCATGAAACCCTCCACTCCCGCCCCCATGGTCGCCTTACTTATCTGACTTTTTAAAGAGAAAATTATAGCGAGTAGGTTGGTCGATGTACGACATGTCACAATCTCACAAGAAGAGATGGTTTCACAAAAAAAAGCAATCTTGCCCCGCCGGACCCGCCCCGCCAAGACCCCCGGGAAGCGACGGTCCCATATCACTTTTGAAATATTAGCTTAAAACGGGAAGAGGGAACTTTAAGATAGTTAAATTTTAGCAAATTTACTCTTATTTAAATGACGTTCTCTTAGGTTTTCTTTTGTTGTTCCTACTTTTTAAAATACAGAGCTCCGAATGAAAAATTAGTTGTTTTTTTTATCTCTTTGAAACTGCCGCCATTTTTTATTCCTTCTACCTATACGTAGCGGACTCATCAATTTTGACTAGTAATTATACATAGTTTTCATTAAAGTAATAAAAAATTGGGGTGAGATAACTGCCTTTTTTCTCCTCTTATTAGAATTTAAATATTGTATATAGGTGCAAATGTGTATTT
>NW_027107648.1:1868898-1883617 GCF_000696795.3 Halyomorpha halys | reverse complement strand
CGGTCAAAAGTGAAACAAAAATAGTTTACAACTATTTATTTTCCAACGTTTCTGTCCACTTTGCAGTGCTTCATCAGGGCTAAAAAGATACAAAATGATACAATGATAAGAATAAAAATACAAAGATAAGATACAATGATAAGAATAAAAACTTTTTTTTTTTATTCTTATCATTGTATCTTATCTTAGTATTTTAATTCTTAACATTGTATTTTTATTCTTATCATTGTATCTTTTTAGCCCTGATGAAGCCCTGCAAAGTGGGGCGAAACGTCGGAAAATAAATATTTGTAAACTATTTTTGTTTCACTTTTGACCACAACCCAGACCATTTTCTTATATAATAATTATAATAAAGGCTTTGGGAACCGGAAGGTTCAATGCCGATACTACCATTCGTTCTCTACATACATCTGTCCAGTGACGCCCTCTCAAAACCTATGTATACTTAACCAGTCGTAATGCAATCCTCCCATTTCTGTCTAACTCTTTGACTTTTACCCGTAGGTTCAGTTTTTATTAACAGTTTAGGGATCCGTTCTTTACTATAAAATCCCACAACCTTACACACCCATCTACAATAATTCCCTGCAATAGTCTAACTTTTTTTTTTGATACCTTTATTGAAATTTAGAACTGTATATTACATAATACATTTAGTAAATAAGAACTTAGTTAAAATGGAGTGTTACAGGCGTGTAGAGCACCTACCCATTGGTAGCACTCTAATGACATTTTACATTAGCTGGTCTCGGAGCCATCTTCTTTTCAGGCGCCTCGAAGGATTGTCAGGAATGGAAGAAGATGGAAGGTTAGAAACTAGGGGCTTTGAGTGGTTAGGGAGTTTATAATGGAAGGAGTGATATCTGGTTCGGGCTAGATCGGTCACATAGGGAACATTAAGTTATGATTTTATTTGTGACAAAGTAAGGGGCATTGAGAATTTTACGAAGGATTGGATATGAGAGGAATTCGAAGATTTAGTGGAGCCTCAAAGCTCAACTCCATATGTCCAGATTGGCCTTATTACAGTCATGTAGATCAGTCTTTTGTAATGTGTTGGAAGTTTAGACCGTTTGTCTAGTAAGTGTATAGTCTAGTAATAGTCGAAATAGACGTGCAGTTTCCTGTCTTTTCAGTCCTGTGTGAGGATTCCAGATTAATCGTTTGTCCAAGGTAGCGGATCTGTTCGACAGGGGTAAGAGTAACATTATTAAATGAAACTGTAGTGCAGTCGGTAGGTTTACGACGAAGGGTAAAGGTGATTTGATGGGATTTTAGTCTAACCTGAATTATATTTACCGGGTACAGTTTCCTCAACTAAGCGTTGTGGAGCCTTCTAATTTCTTCAATAATACCATGCTCAATTTTTATTTTCTCTTATGATAAAAAACAGTATTTATTAATTCTTTTTTTTTTTTTTATTGTGTTTATTTTTTTTAGTTTCCTAGATAATTATATTTTCCCCTAATTTTACATGGATACTTACTTTGCTTAAACCATTTGCACTGTCAATTAACTATGAATTGTTCCCTTATATACACATAAACTAAATAAATAAATTGTATGACTTTTTAAATGTTCTTTTTTTCTGTTAGTATAAGATTAAGACACATTCCTGTTTTATAAAGAAACTTGTCCGATTTGCATCAACAGTTGTAGAGATATCTCGCAGTTTCGCAATCCATAAACCTGCTTGGAATCTGTAGCAGCTGGCAAATCTTCCAATTGCTAATAACAGCAATCATTCCACGAACCTCATCTTTCACTGTACAAACGTTATTATCTATTTGTGCCTTTTCAGTAAATTTTATAATCGAATTAACCTACATTATTATTTTACATTTTTTTCTTAGTAATAAAAACATTTAAAAAAGACCTTTTCAACCATATTGAAAATTAAAATTGCATATTTTTTCAATTGATCATTTTCAAATATTTTCATCTTTAGCCTTGTGACAATATATATTTTTTTTATCGAAGAGAATTAATACAAACTGCCACGAAGTAAGAGCATTAAGTATTAGTAATAAAATATTCATTCACACATTATGTACAGATATGGAAGAATAAAAGAAAAAAAATTAAATTTAAAATAATAATATAAATAAAAGGAAATTTTATCGTGATTTTTATAAATAGAAATATGAATCTATATCGTAAATATCAGTTTTTTGTATTATGTCAAATATTGTACCAATGTATTTCATTTATACTGTCTTGTTAGACTGACGATTTGACTGTGTCTTATAGGAGCCCACTGTATGTGGCCAGCATTATCATTTGTTAATAAAGCATTTCTCTCAAACCTTAATTAACATTGGCCTTTGTAGAATCAAGGATTTATTAAATTGATATACGTAAAAAACTAACAAATTATCATTGCGCCTTTTAGAACAAACGCAGCGATTCGTATATGAATGTCGGGAGTGTCTCAATTCTCATCGAACAAACCTAAATGATTAATACTTTCTCGGTCAAAAGATAAGGACCATCAAGGAGGTTACCAAAAAAAAAAAAAAAAAGGACCATCAGTAGAAGCGTGGACCTTCGCTTTTGACTTTAACTTTTTTTCTCTAATCCTCTTTTCATTATTAAAAAAAATAATAAATTTATAAATAATAATAATCATTTAAGAAAAATAAAAATGGGATAAGAGGAAAAAAAAAGGGACCAACAGCTCTCTTTTATAAAAATTGTGTTTAGAATGTTCTGATTCTCTCACATTTCCAATAATATGTACATATATTAAATATTTTCTTTTTTTATTGATATTCAGCAACAAAATACATAATTTTATCTCCCTTATGTCAATTATTTAGGTCTAGTTATGAAAATGTTGAATAAAATTTTTTTTTCTATTCATTTCTTTTGTTAAACTTAACATATATTTTGCTTCTTTATCTAATATTATAGTTATATTTTATTTTTCTTTCTATAATTTTAATTTTTAAATTATTAATAAACTAAAATATTCATGATTAATTAATTATTTTATATATTCTTGTTTGAGAGTGGTTTAGTTTATTCTTAATTTAAAATAAATTTGATTTCTTTTTTTTTCTCAACCTTTATTCTTTACAATTTTCCCAACGTTTCGACCCTCAGGCCATTCTCAAGGATACCTTCATATTGACGTAATTTCCTTTTTTATACCTTAAAAATGCAGGATAATTGCCTTTGTCCCATATAACTTTTTCTAAAAATTTTTACAAAATACTTTTCTTTCTTCCTTCATTTACATTTGCAACTTAAAACAAGATAGGTTCTATTTTAAGTTGTAAATGTAAATGAAAGAAGGAAGAAAAGTGTTTTGTAAAAGTAAAATCTAAGAAAATTTTTTTTAGAAAAGGTTATATGGGACAAAGGCAATTAGCCTGCATTTTTAAGATTTGAAAATGAAATGACATCAATATGAAGGTATCCTTGAGAATGGGCTGAGGGTCAAAACGTTGGAAAAATTGTAAAGAATAAAAGTTGAGAAAAAAAAAAAAAAAAGGATCATATTTATTTTAAATTAAGAATAAAATATTCATATTTCTTTGCATTATATAACTTCAATTTTTATTTTATTTCCTTACTTAGTTATTTTTCCTACTTTTCCAATTGTCTGTATGCACATTTTATTTTCCACTTCTTTCATAACTTTAATTTTATTAATTCCATTATGTACAATTATTCACTTTATGTCATTCTCTTTATATTTTATTTTTTATTTTATGTATTCATTGGTTGTTATCTTGTTCTGTTCTTAGCCTTAATGGAGGCTAGAGATTCTGGCCGAAACGTTGGCACGATTAAATAAGTTTCTTCAACTTATTTGCGTTATATTTTGACCGCACCCCTAACCATCTCCTCGTATAAGTCATCCACGGTCAACTATTTCTCATGATTATTTTAAGCATAAATATTCTTTTTAAGTCTCAACATTTTTTATTATATCAATAGTCCAACGTTTCGGCCTATTCGGCCATCCTCAACGACAACCCTGTATAAAAAATAGGGTGATTCACTTGAATTTGATGACCTGGGTAAAATAGCCTGTAAAACTTTTTTAAATTTGATGTGAGGTGTGAATTTATATTTAAGATTGTCCTTGAGGATAGCCGAATTGGCCGAAACGTTGGACTATTGATATAATAAAGAGTGTTGAGACTTAACAAGGATATCATTTGATTTATTTAATAGATAAATACCAGTCTCAAGAATTTGAATAAATTATATAAAAGAAAACATCAAAAATATTGATTGTTAATTCGAATAATGTAAGAACTAGGTATATAATGTTAGAAAGATTTTTTTTTTTAAAGAAAATTAACATACTATATTTTTAATTTCTAAGACGTCTAAAAGGACGGTTGAAATTGAACAAAATATTCCATTTAGTCAATCAAGTAAAAATAAAATGAAATTCATTCTGTTTATCTCCCTCAAATCATTTAACGATCAGGTTCCCTTTGAAATAGGCCCTATATTAATAGAAGAAGAAAGATCCTGATATAGAATAGATAGAACAGAAAATAAAATTTGTGTCTAGTACCTTATCCACTGGGCGACCTCGCTCCAAATTAAGCTGATGATTAAATTAATATAAATCAATAAATTAACATATTTACTCTGTTATCATTCCTATCAATAATCACTTTCAGATCTATCAAAAATAATAGACTAGTTTAGCAGGCCTGCCGTCAAGGTGGGAGGGAAGAGGCAAAATCTATCCAAGGCTGAAAACATTGCCAGAATGACGTAATAATAGTGTAACAGCCGGGGTGAAAAAATAAAACAGTTATTTAACCCCAATTTTTGATTACTTTAATGAAAACTATTTGTAATTACTAGTTAAATTGACGAGTCTGCCAAGTATAGATAGGGGGAATAAAACATATAGGCTGTTCAAAATATTAAAAAACAATAATTTTTTAATCGGAGCTCTATATCTTAAAAACTACCAACAACACTAGAAAATCTAAAAGAACATTATTTAAAGAAGAGTAAATTTGTTGAAATATGAGCCATAATACAGCTATTTACGTCCAATAGTTCTCGAAGTATGTCTTTTTAAAAAGCAACATTTAAAAAAAAATGTACTGAAAGATCAGTTGTAAGTGAATTTATTTTGAGAAATCTATATCTCAAAAACCATTCGAGGTACAGATGAAATTAGCTCCCAATTAAAGCTAGTTTAATGAACTTTAAAGTAGTTTATGACGTTTATCTTTATAGGAGTAGTAGTTTTCAGGATATTTGCTAAAATAAATTGATTTATAGTTGTTAGGGCAAATTTTTATGTCGAATATCATGAGACCTACAACCCTTACAAAGATACGTGCTATCAACTAATTTATAGTAAGTTAAATTTCCTTCATTTTGAGTGCTGACATACATATTTACATCTTCCAGTTCCAGATATATATTTTTAAAAACATCAAATATTTTATCCGAACAACTAGAAATTAACATTTTATGAAATATTATAAAAACTACTCCTACAAAGATAAACATGATTAACTATTTTGTAGTAAATTTAACTAGATAACAGTTACCAATCTTCCCTCTACGCCACAACCCTTGATGAAGACCTGAAACTCAGGTCGAAACGTCGGCATAAGATAAATAAATATGGTTTTGTTTATTTATGTTGTTCTTTGCTGACCGCACTCCCCGACAAACTTCTTCAAGCATAAATTTAACTAGATTTAATTTGAGCGCTGGCAGACATTTAAAAAAATTGTACTGAAAAATTATTAGTTAGCGAATTTGTTTTGAAATATATACATCTCAAAAACCATTTGACGTACAAAAGTTTATTAACACTCAAATTAAAGCTAGTTTAATGTACTATTAAGTAGTTTCTGACATTAATCTTCGTAGGAGTAGTAGTAAAGTAGGATATTTGCTAAAATAAATTGATTTATAGTTGTTCAGACAAATTTTTATGTCGAATATTTTAATGAAAATTTTTTCATTCGGAGCTCTATATCTTTACAACAATAGAAAATCTTAAAGAGCACCATTTAAAGTAGAGTAAATTTGCCAAAATGTAAGCCCTAATAGAGCTATTTACGTTCAAGAGTTCTCGAGATACAGCTTTTTAAAAAGCAAAATTTCTAAAAAATGTACTGAAATATCAGTAGTTAATTTATTTTGAGAAATCTATATCTCAGGAACTATGGGACGTACAGATGTCTATTAGCACTCAAATTAAAGCTAGTTTAATGAGCTATAAAGTAGTTTATGACGTTTATTTTCGCAGGAGTAGTAGTTTTCATGAAATTTGCTAAAATAAATTGATTTATAGTTGTTCGGACAAATTTTCATTAGTCCAATTAATATTCATTTGTGAATATCATAAAACTACTACCCCTACGAAGATAAGTGTCATAAATTACTTTATATTAAATTTCCTTTATTTTGAGTATTACCAGAAATATGTGCGTCTTATGGGTCTAGAGATATATTTTTTTCAAAAATCCAACATTTTGTACGAAAAAATAGAAATTAACATTTTGTGAGTTTATTTTGTCAAATATCATAAAACTTACTTCTCCTAGAAAGAAAAAAATATTTTATAGTAAATTTAACTAGCTTTAATTTGAGTACTGACAGACTGTACTCTGTACTGTACGTCTACAGCTACAAATCTGTTTTATTTTAGCAAATATCATAAAAACTAATATTTCCTACGAAGGTTAAAGTAATAAACTTCTTTATAGTACAATTATTTAGCTAATAGACATTTGTACGTCAAATAGTTATTGAGAAATAGATTTCTCAAAATAGATTCACTAACTACTAATATTTCGGTACATTTTTATGAAATGTTGCTTTTTAAAAATCTATATCTCGAGAACTATTGATTGTAAATAGCTCTTTTAGGACTAATATTTCAGTAAATTTACTCTTCTTTAAATAATGTTCTCTTAGATTTTCTAGTGTTGTTGGTAGTTTTTAAGATGAAGAGCTCCGAATGAAAAATCAATGTTTTTTAAGGTTTTAAAACAGCCGCCATTTTTTATTTCCCCTACCTATACTTGGCAGACTCATCAGTTTTGACTAGTAATTATACATAGTTTTCATCAAATTAACCAAAAATTGCGTTGAGATACCTGCCTTTTTTTCTTCCCGGCTCTTGTACAATAATAATCGAATGTGTAACTAACTGCTAATTCATTTCTGTATTTTGTTTTGGCACCGATCGATAAATGTCAGCTGGTCGATACTGGGTGTACTCTTCTGAATTAATAAATAAATAAATAAATATCTCAGTGGTGCTGTTTCTCCAAATTTATTAACATATTTGTCGATAAAATTGTAGAACAAAAATATATAAATCAACAACATTATAAATTAGTGCTTTTTCTTTTTTCTTTCTTTATACTCTAATAAAACAGGTAAACATTTCTGACTATTCTGATAAAACAATATATAAAAAAATGTCCCGAATCTGGTGCAAAGGAATCGACTTTGACTGTTGTTAGAATTTCACAATAATTAACAACAACATTTCGTTACATAATTACTTATATCTCAGAAAATTGTAATTTTCCTGTAAAGGATTAGACTAGATAGTTCTCACGTACATTGTCTTCCAATGAGGTAGGACTAACAGCCGAAGGCCACGGGAAATAATGAATTTAATTACTTTTCAGTCAGTTCTGTTAGTCTTGAAATCGATGCTGTTCGGTGAGTGCGGTGTATCGAGATGGGATTGATAACTAACGGTATAGTTAACTTATCTGACGTGTCATCTGGAATCCAATCAAGTAATCCATATTCCTAATTATTTCTTGATATAAATGATACTTATCAGAGTCGTTCCTACAGATTAGGTTGCCACTTAGTACAAGAACCCAAGAGGGAAAAAAAAACGGTCCTGCTAACTCAATTATTGATTGCTTTAATGAAAACTATGTATAATTACTAATCAAAATTGATAAGTCTGCCAAGTATAAGTAGGGGGAATAAAAAATGGCGACGGTTTAAAAACGTTAAAAAAATAATTTTTTCATTCGGAGATCTTTAAAACTACCAACAAACTAGAACACATAAGAAAATATCAATTAAAGTACAGTAAATTTGCTAAAGTATGAGCCCTAATCTATTTACGTTCGATAATATTCGAGGTATAGCTTTTTAAAAAGCTAAGTTTCTTGAAAGGTTAGTAGTTAGTTAACTTATTTTGAGAAATCTTTATCTCAGGAACTATGTGACGTACAGATGTCTATTAGCACTCAAATTAAAGCTAGTTTAATGGGCTATAAAGTAGTTTATGACGTTTATTTTCGTAGGAGTAGTAGTTTTCATGATATTTGCTAAAATAAATTGATTTATAGTACTTTGGACAATAAGTTTGATTTATGAAAAACTTCATTTCAGAAACCATTAGACGTACAGATGTCTGCCAGCGCTCAAATTAAAGCTAGTTAAATTTACTACAAAATAGTTGTTATGTATAGTATATAGTATGTTATTATATGTTAAATAGTATGTTTATTATTGTAGGAGTAGTAGTTTTTATGATATTTGACAAAATAAACTCACAAAATGTTAATTTCTAGTTGTTCGTATAAAATGTTGGATTTTTGAAAAAATATATCTCTAGACGCACATATGTCTGCCAACACTCAAAATAAAGGAAATCTAACTTACTATAAAGCAGTTTAAGTAAATTTATATCTCAAAAACTTCGTCGGAGTAATAGTTTACATAATAATCACTAAAATAAATCGATTTATAGTTGTTCGGACAAATTTTCATTTGGCAAACTTATATTCATATGTGAATATCATAAATACTACTACCCCTACGAAGATAAGTGTCATAAACTACTTTATAGTAAGTTAAATTTCCTTCATTTGGTGTGTTGGTAGACGTATGTGCGTCTTATGGATCTAGAGATATACTTTTTTCAAAAATCCATCATTTTATACGAACAACTAGAAATTAACATTTTGTGAATTTATTTTGTCAAATATCATAAAAACTACTACTCCTACAAAGATAAACATAATTAGATATTTTGTAGTAAATTTAACTAGATTTAATTTGAGCGCTGGCAGACATTAAAAAAAAAGATGTACTGAAAGATTATTAGTTAGCGAATTTATTTTGTAATATATACATCTCAAAAACCATTTGACGTACAAAAGTTTATTAACACTCAAATTAAAGCTAGTTTAATGTACTATTAAGTAGTTTCTTAATTAGTCTTCGTAGGAGTAGTAGTTTTCGGGATATTGGCTAAAATAAATTGACTATAGTTGTTCGAACAAATTTTTATGTCGAATATCGTAAGACCTACAACCCCTACAAAGATACGTGATATCAACTAATTTATAGTAAGTTCAATTTCCTTCATTTTGAGTGCTGGCAAACACATCTATATCTTCCAGTTCCAGATATACATTTTTAAAAAAATCAAACATTATATCCGAACAACTAGAAATTAACATTTTGTGAAATATTATAAAAACTACTCCTACAAAGATAAACGTTATAACTATTTTATAGTAAATTTAACTGGCTTTATTTTGAATGCTGGCAGACATCTGTACTTCGAATGGTTCTTGAGAAATATTTTTTCATAAATCAAACTTATTGTCCGAACAACTATAAATAATTTTTTTTTAGCAAATACCTTGGAAACAACCACTTCTACGAAGATGAACGTCAGGAAGTTCTTATTAGTACAATTGACTTGCTCTAATTTGTGTGTTAATCAACATTTGTACGTCAAATGGTTGTTGAGAAATAGATTTCTCAAAATAGATTCCCTAACTATTAATATTTCAGTACATTTTTATGAAATGTTGCTTTTTAAAAAGCTTTATCTCGAGAACTATTGAGTGTAAATGGCTTTAGGTTTTCTAGTGTTGGTTTTAAAGATACTGAATCCAACAATCATAACAATAAATATAATATTATCAACAATTTTTTCTATAATTTATATGTACATAATTAAAAATCGTATAATATATATTTGTATAATATACTTGACACAAAACACTGAAAGCAGAAGGATCCTAGAAGCAATTCATATAACACAAAATATTAACAACACAGTAAACTACAAAATATTTAAATACACATTATGCAGATATAATAAATAGGCTGGCCATATAAATAAGAAATCTGGGAAAATATTTAGAAATAAAATTATGAAATTGTAAAAAACATAATTTTTAACTTAAATAGCAAAATGTATTAACGGCATTGTCTTTTTGGATATATCAGTATGCTGTTGTTTTTTTCTAACCTCCTTATTGATGTATAGACATATCATATCATTTCATATGTTTACATGTAAGTATTACTTATGTAAATAACGAACAGGGGTCGCAGGGGCCGAGCAGGTTGGGATGAAGGTGCACAACGTAGTTGGTGCCTGTCAAATGAAAATGAATTTGCGATGCCGAGGTTGTTCTACAAACTGACCCAAATCTATTAGGGTTGTTATACATTGTACAACAACATACAGATAACGACCTATACACTGGAAGGTTTGATCCCATAAAAAATATAAAAGAAAAAAAAAACCCTAAAAGAACTAACATATATTGAAAAATGAAAGGTAAATTAAATTTTTTGCCTTTACTAATTTCTTTTATGCCTCAAATCCGTTCAGAAAATAAACGCCAGGTCCTAGAATGGAAGCCTTGTTACATAACCTAAAAAGAAATATTACCGTATATAATTAACTGTTACGGGAATACAAAACATAGTGAGCGTGAAATTGCACTTGAGTGGGTTTAGGATTGGAGGAACAAAATCTTTTTTAAAGAGGTGGTAAACATATCGCTGCTTGGTAGTTTTGAAACCTCTCATTTTTTAAAAATAAGTTGTATTGACGTTCCAGATCGAAATATAACTGAAATTGAGATTCATAATTTCTCAATGAAATTCCTTGTTTGATACCTCATTCCTCAAGATCCATCAAACTAGAAATGGGATCTATAATACCACGATGTCAACTTAAGTGAACTTTTCAATATATGATAATAATAATTATGAAGAAGTCGTCTAGGATTCGGTCAAGAGAGAAACAAAAATAGTTAACAACTATTTATTTTCGGACGTTTCGCCTCACTTTACATAGCTTCATCACGGCTAAAAATATACAAAACAACTAAGAACATTTTGACATTGTGAGGTAATACGAAATAAAAAGGTAAATTAAGGCAGGATTAAAATTATGTAAAAATAAGTAAAAAGAAAATTATATACAAATAAAAGAAAATAAGAAATGAAATAGTATAAATATAAAATAAGGCAATGTAGAAATGTTGTTTAATGAGTTTTAATGTTAAAAATGTACAGGAGACGCAACAACACGCAAAAAAAATACACCAGAAAAGTAGATATGAGAAAAAAAAATTTAATACACTAAAAGACGGAAAATAAAGAAGTAAGTTGAGATTAAATAAAGGTCGAGAAATAATTTATAAAAATTAAATTAATAATAATAATAATAAATGAGTAAAGAATAAATCAGGACCACCCTCCTGTTCAAGTTTAGGGCTTTAGAGACTTTGATAGAATATCGGAAGCGTACAAGAGTGGAGGGGGAGGAAAGAGATATAAAAATATGATGAAGAATAAAAAATAATACAAGAATGAGATATAAAAATATGATAATAATAATAATAACTATTAAAATTTTCTAATTTAAGAAGAACTACATATAAATTACATGATAAAATACGTAACGTATAATATATACCGATTAAAATTTTCAATTTTCTAACTATTTCGATTTTTAAATTTTTCTATTTTCTGTCGGTATATATTATTAGTTACGTATTTGATGATAATAATTTATTATCATAATAATTTGATAAAAATAATTTATTATTATTTGGAGAAGATGGTCGGGAGGGGAGGGAGTGCGGTCAGCAAAAAGAACATAAATAAACAAAACATTATTTATTCATTCCGACGTTTCGACCTGTCTCAGGTCTTCATCTTATTTTGTTAGTATTAATAACACTTGCAGTGCTTGTAATATTTTTATTTACTATAATATTTGTAAACATTAACTGGATTTTTGTCCATTTCATATTTTGCTTGAAGAAAAATTTAAATCATAAAAAGAACGTTTTATATACTACATTTCGTTTTCTGTATAATACATACGTTCTAGATTCTACATTTACATTGCACGAAATTGCAATTTAATTTTAAAGTTATTTCACTCCAATGTTTTGGGTGTAGCCCTGGGGTACCTACAGCCGTATGTGTAATGAGGAGGTCGTCATGGCTGAGGAAACTAACAAGTTGAGAATAGGTCACACGAGACTCACTCACACCTATCTTATCACAAAACAAACGTCTCCGAAACATCAATGTTGTAAAAATTTGCCATATCTTCCAGGAATGCCCATATTTCACCTCAGGATTCATTGGCTTAGGATTAAACCCGAGTATTTCTTAAGATTCCTTAGGAACGATGATATAACTATTATTTAAGTTTTTAAAATCAAGAGATTTATTGACACAAATATAAGGTCAAGCAGACGAAAAATAAAACAAAAAATATATATGTATATATAGTAAAACAAATGTAAGCAAAAATAATTAAGACATTAATGACCAGTGTTGTTTTACGCAATTGTTTTTGTTCAATAGCGTGAAACATCACTGGTCATCAACGCCATTAATGTCTTATTTATATTTTATTACTTTAATGAAAACTATATATTACATATAATTTTTTCACTTTCTTGAGACTAATTATTATTATTTAAATAAAATAAATTGTATCCAATTTAAGTCTCAAAACAATAATTTTTTTTATGTCCAACGTTTCGGGCGAATTCGGCCATCCTCAAGGACAATTTTAAATTTCAAAAAAAAAAAAAATCTTTATGCAGGCTATTCTGCCCAAGTCAATAATTTCAGTCTAAAATTAACCTATTCTTTCAATTATTCACATTATATTAAAACTTTTAATTACAGTCAATTTACACTATTATGTATAATCACAACAACATTTATTGTTGCAAAAGGCAGTTGGTTTGAAACTTACTGAGGATTCACTAGCTCAATTTGAAAAAAAAAAAATAATTGTAAATACTGAGGTCAGATATCGTTTCATGGGAAATCCAAATATTGCTATAAAAGAAAGCATTTATTATTTTAAGAATATAATTTAGCAAGAAAAAAGCTAAGCTTTTGTTTTGAGAGAGGAAAATTATCAATTTCCAAGGCTATGGGACCCCAAACTCTTGTAATTGTTGCTAATTAGTAACTGTTAATTTCTAGAAGCCTTCCAATGGATGATTGCAACATTTACCAGTCATATTTGAGTATGATAATGAAAATTTTAAAATTAGCTGCTTATCTTCTTTTATTTAGTTTTACTTTTTTAATTTTTAATTCCATGAAATAGTTTATTATAGTCATAATCTATGACATGATGCTTTATAGCAGAACTATTTATATACACCTAAAATAACTTATTTAGTTTGACAACTCTTATTTATACTTATTTAAAAAAATTGTATTATTTCTAACAATAAAAACTGTTTTTATTTTTTTTTCAAATAAACAAAATTAAAGATACTTTAGATAAAGTTTTTTTCTTAAATTTCTTTTTCTTTTATATTCATTATACGTTTAATTTTGTATGTACATATTAATTTTCTTATTCTGTTAAATATAATTTGAAGATAATTTATTCAGTCAATTTTAATTACATCATTCCATACTGCCCATCCTTCTATTTTAATCAGCCTTAATACACTTGACGGATCCATGGAAAATATTTAATTTCACAGTTAATTACCGAGACCATCAATCAATTTCATCTTAATTTTTTTTCATATATTTTAATTAATTTTAGATAGAATAATTATTAGAAATTTAACATCGAATATTAAAATTATTATTTTTTGAAATCGTCAATTTCTTCTTATTATAAAATTTTTTTGTAAATGTGCTTTGTAATTTTCTCTGTAAACTGTCCTTGTTATACTAACTTAGGACTTTGGTCACGGACTCTATTTGTAATCGATCTGCAGAAAGAATTTGCGAAATGAAAGCAACTCGTGAGAACGGATGCTGTGTTAGCAAAGAAACTAATCTGCTATCGTCAAACAATGCCATAAGATTGATCAGTGGTTAAATCATTTCGAGGTAAAACATCGGAATCTCGAGAGCCCATGTATATTTATTCAGATAGCCCATGTATCCTATTATATGACTAAAAACATTTATCCTTTTGTTCTTAAATTAATCTGTTATAACGTTGATATATATGAAAAAATATTTTGGGCTAGTCCTTAGCTTGGGCAACTACGAAATTAATAGCTAAAATAACCATGGATACGATATTTATTCATCAATGATTCATTCATGAATAAGGGTCGTATCCATGGAAATTTTAGCTAGTAGTTAATTTTTGCCCAACTCTGACCCGTAGAGTATTGTTTGGCACATGAGGTCAAAGTAAACAATCCACAGCTATAATGATATGTGTTATCAAAGTCAAAACGTTAAAATTAAGAAATTTAACATTTTTTTTTCCTTTTTAATCAGAATTATTAGTATCAGCTTTAACTGAAATAATCATATTATTTAATTTATTTTAAAATATACTGATACAAGCCTCCAATGTATTGATATTATATTATGCTGTTATCGAAATGTTAATCTACTGAACATTTAGTATACACAATACAATGAACTGGCGGACATTGCAGCTAAACAAGCACTTGCTCTT
>NW_027107648.1:1859750-1868333 GCF_000696795.3 Halyomorpha halys | reverse complement strand
TGATGACCTCAGGGTTTTACGCCCTTAAGCCCCAGACAACAACAACAATTTAGTATACAATAATAAAATATTTTGGCAGTCGCTCTTTTTACTATTTACTATGTTGAAAATTATTAATTCTATATTTATTAATGATTTTCACAATAATCAGTTTTAAGGGTTATATCTATATATGTAACAATTTCCGGGGGGGAGGAAATTACCATTAAAACTACAGCCATGGCTTATCATCATTTTGTCGACAATTTCAATATTATTCTATATACATTATTTTTATTAATATAGCAATAGTTTCTTATAAAATAAAAAAATAAAGGAAGATTATTCAAATTTATACCTAGAACAAAGGGGAGTGCGGGTAGCCGCGGGGTAAGGCCCGTGGCTACTAACTCTAAGGATCCGAATTCCAATCCGGCTGGGCAGAAAATTGTTTTACGTTACACTGTAACCATGAGTCAACCCTGTGGTTTCTGGAGTCCTCCCATCCTCATAAATTGTGTACCCTTGATGGGTAATAATCTGGTGGTCGAGCGTAATTCTGGCCAAATCACCTCCTTGCAACAACCGTTGATCTAGTAACCGTACTTCCTTACAAAGTACTGCATCCTTAACTCTTCATGGGTTCTAGCAGTATTTTAATTTTAATCTTTAATATTTCTAATTCCAATAAAATATATGATGGACACTTTCATAGGAATTAGATAATCCTATATCAAAATTGTGTAGAAATTTCCACTTTCGATTTTCACATTGATTACAACAACTTGCCTATAGAGCGGGATGTCAAAAATGTCTTTTACACATGTTTATTTTTATTTGAAAACAAAAGAAGTGTTATTCCCTGCTGAATTCCCCCAAAAAATTATAACTTTTTTTTTGCCAGATCAGATCCCTGGAGTGTTCGAAGATTTATACTGTATTTGAGTAAATTGACAAAAAATTTACTCATTTTTTAAAATTCGAATTACTGAAACTGTAAATAAAAACCAAAATTGTAGATACCCCAAATACGGCTAGTGACTTTATAAGACTCATAAGCACCTGACGAAAGATTAATAGAAAGAGAGAGTATGTGAGAAAGTGGCCATTCTTCCTAAGACTTTCTGTAATATGAAATTTGATAATTTGCGGGCAAAATGTGCTGATTATCGGATAAACGTAAAGGAGGAAAACATTTGAGTTGGGCGTAAGTTAATTGGAGTTAGTTTACCGTAAAACTTAATAATAAGAAGATGGTCAGGGTTGCGGTCAAAAAAGACCAAATAGTTTATAACTATTTAATGTCAGACGTTTCGGCCCACTTTGCAGGGCTTCATCAGGGCTGTTAAAAGCGAAAGGTTAAAAAGATAGTCTTCTTCTTCTTCTTATATTATAATCTTCTTATATTTAAGTTTTTACGACAATGCCTTTATAATACTTCATGTTTTATTGACTGGAAGCAATGCTGCCCAAATAAAGAGGTTGCTGTAACACACTGTTATACTAATATATCTTAAAAAAAATATATATATAAACGAAATAAATTTGTACAAGATTTACTGCACATTTATGATTGAACATTCATTACTAAACTTATATTATCATTACTTTATGCGTGTACTTGCTTTACTATTTTGTAATAGAACTGCCATTTATGTTTTTATTTTTGTTTACTTTGTCTATAATTTACTCTAGGTATAAAATTTAATAATTATTAGATTTATTTTTTTATTAATATATTTGTTTGAGAGTGGTTTAGTTTATTTAAAAAACAATTTTGATCCTTTTTCTCAACTTTATTCTTTTTAAACTTCCAAGGTTTCGACCACTTAGGTCATTTTCAAGGATACCTTTACTTTGTTTTCATTTTCTCTTCTAAAATTCTTTAAATGGCAACTAGCCGGTACCTTTGTCTCATAAATTCTTCTATACAATTCTTTCCCAAATCCAAAACTTTTACTAACCACTTTTCTTTCTATTATTTTCATTTGCAAACTCCAAACAGAACCTACCTTCAACAGGTATATAGTAACCAAGATCAAAATTGATTTTTAAATAAAAATTTAATAATTATATTAATACTTGTGTATAATATTCCAGACTGTATGATTTACAAATAAATATGTAGAATTGTGTAATGCCAAATTGGCATGTCTGAACATTGCTGGGAACGTTGTTTTGAATTGTGGTGACATGATAATAGTACAAGAGCCCAAGAGGAGAAAAAAGGCAGTTATCTCACCCCAATTTTTGATTACTTTAATGAAAGCTTTGTTATAGTTATAAAGTATTGTTTGTTATATGTAAATAGTTATAAACTATCTGCTCTTTTTTGACTGCAACCCTGACCATCTTCTTATTATTTTGAGAGTTTAATTTGGAATACGAATCCGTAATTATTAGATGTATTACTGTATTCCAGACGGCCGGCGATATTCAAATTATAATCACGGATTCTTACAGGAAACTGAATATAAGTGTAAAATAATAAGTGGATAATGGATGTCGTAACAGTTTCTGGAAGTAGCGATCTTAAAACATTAACAATGACTTTATAATAGTTATGTAAACCACGCGCGCATAAAATGCTCGATAACAAAGTACAATTATACCATGGTCTTTGAAGCCTTGGGCTTGACAACTAAGTTAATTTATCGGATGTCCTTTCAAAGATAGAGTCGGTTACGACAGACCTAATCACGATCGTAAAAGATAATATCCTACCGCTCACTAGGTAGTTCCCATAGCAACAACTTCCGTCCAAGTTTCATCGCCGTTGAGAACAATCGAGACATTAGCACCGGTATCTGTTCTCAAGATCATGAAGGCTTTTAAGCGTTGTCGGAGTTAAAATATCTAGAAACAAGAACAGCGAAATGATAGTTGTGAGTACGACCAAAAATTTAACTTAAAATTGAAGTGTTCTCAGTCCGCTGGTGTTCCTCAAGGTAGTATCTTCGGTCCCATCCTCTACACCATCTATACAGCTAACATTCCAAACAATCCTAACACTATTCTCACTGGAATATTATTGATTGACCGTGTGTATAGATGAATGAAATATGGCCCGGGTGCGGTAATAAAAAACTCAAATAGTAGATAATTATACTATTTTCTTGAGCCAACGTTTCGCCCCACGTTGCAGGGCTTCGTCAGGGCTAAAAAAGATACAAACACTACAGTTTCAAAAAGGAAAAAAAAAAGAAAAAACATAAGTGTAAAATAACAGGGTATAAAATGTAAAAACGTAAGATATAATAAGGAAAATTAAAGGTTATAAATAGTAAATGAAAAGGGTAATAGTAACAGATAGATAAGAGAAGAAATATTAAAGAAAGTACAAATAGAGAAATGAAAAAAGAAAAAAAAAATACAAATCAAATGATGAGACAGAATGCATACCTGTTTTGACGGCAGTCAAAAACAAAGTGACCATTGGTATTGGGAGGAGTGGGGACGGCAGTTATGCCACAATAACGAAAATAATTTGTAAAGTAAACATAATAAAAACATATTTAAATTAGGTGAACAATAAATGGTAATATACATAATAGGGGGAGAAGAAATAGAGGGCTGTGATATGGGATTGGAGAGTTTGGTATGCAATTAAAGTGTTATGATTAACTGCGAGCACCACATGTGTGCTCACTATGTATGCCGATGACACATGTGTGCTCGCAGTTAATAATAACACTTTCATTGCATCCCAAACTCTTCAATCCCATATCACAGCCCTCTAAGAATGGTGTCGTAATTTGAGGATTAAAATAAATCCCCACAAATCCCATCAGCCAGACTAGCTATAAAGCTTTATAGCCAGACTAGCTATAAAGACAGGCCAAGTCGTAACATCATCAATATGCAAAGATGTTATTTCATGGATAAAAGAAATTGGATGGCAAGAGTGGCAAGATGAATGGTTCACCATGAGAGACAACAAGTTAAGAATGGTCCAACAGACAGTGAAACGTTCAACCAGAAACTTGAATCTGCTACGGAGAGAAGATGTGGTATTAACCCGTCTTCGGATAGGCCATACTCGACTCACTCACGGTCATCTCATGAAAAAAGAAAATGCACCGACGTGTCGCTACTGTGGAAACGATCTCACCGTTAGGCATATTCTCACTGAATGTATAGCTCACGAACCACATCGGTTCTCTTCAGATTTACAGGAAATGTTGAGCGAAGATCCCACAAAAATAACAAAACTTTTTCACTTTCTAAAAATCATTAATATTTATGATCACATATAGTCTAACTAATTGTAATTGTAATTGTAAAATGTAAATTGTAATGTAATGTAACTTGTAATAGTAATAGTAATTGTAATTTTAAATTTGTAAATTGTAATGTAACTTGTAACAGTAACTGTTAATTTTTAAACTTTCTCACTTTGTAATTATATATATCTTTCTCACCTTGTAACATTGTAAATATGTCAATAGTAATGTACTAACTTTGTAAATTCAGTGTAAATGACCCTAGTGGTCGAAACACTTAAATAAATAAAACAAAACATCGTTAGAGATTATATCTCTATAATTCTGGTGATACGGTGACTGGGAAGGAGATATCGGATAACCTTGTGTTCTGCCAGGAGTACATCTAAAGACTACGTGGGGTTTGATCTAAATTTTATTTTAATATCACTTTTATATTACTTTGTGAGGTAATGTAAATAATAGTTGATAAGGTTAATCATTTAAGTTAAAGTTAAGTTAACCTATAAGTTCTTGTTGTTTTATTAATTGATGTGAATTATTTTCTTTCCTTTTTCATTCTGTGTACATATATTTCTTCTTATCATTAAACGTTTGTACATATAGATATTCTGTTCATTCTTATGCATGTACACTGCTTCCAACTTGTTAATTTTATCTATTTGTTTTTTATATTTACTATATCTTTAAAACTTATACTTAAGTGAAGTAAATCTGACAAAATGTTAGCATTCTAAAATTATGAAAAATACATCTCAGGAACCATTAGACGTACAGATGTCCAGCACTCAAATCAAAGCTTGTTGAATGTATTATAAGTTGTTTGTAACACTTATTTTCATCGGGAGTATTAGTTTACATGGTATTTGATGATATAAATTGATTAACAATGTCGTACGGAGTATTATAGGTATGTATTATCAATGATACGAGGTAAGAAAAAAACGTTTTTAACCTAAATCAATCGGGCGCAGGTCGCAGGTGATTTGGATTACGTCAGTTCGACCTAGATACGGGTCACGTTTTTACTCACGTGAGTAAAACTCGTCATTGACATATATGGTGTATTGGCATTGATTTATAAAACTCAGCAAGCTATTATGACCAAGTAAATTTACCACTGTCAAAACAAAACTATAAAACATATTTTTCTATTAATAATTTTGCACCATTCTATGTTTTAGTTTACCTGTATTTGTCATTATAATATTTTTTTAAATACTTTTTTATTTATTGATAGATATTACAATCTGTCACACAGTTGTGGATAATAGGTAATAGTGATGAATGATCTCATACATACTAAAATAAAAAAAAAATAAAAAAAACTTAAAATATATACAAACAGAATAATAAACAAAATGAACATAATGAAACTATCTGTATGAAAAATAAATAAATAAAATAACATAATGATAAAATAATTTAGTCTCAAGTCACGTTTACGCTCTAATTATAATATTTAATAATAAATGTTATTCTACACAATTTTTATATTTTATTATCATTAACTTATCACAACAATATTATTTACCTACCTCCTCAACCAGGTTGAGTATATTGAGGCCAGGAGTTGCCAATTATTTTAGTATGTAAGATGTACCGTTTATCTTAAAAGTGTCGCCATATACTTGTCTAAGGGTTAAGGAAGGTATGTAAAATATGTATATAAGCTGCATTCCAGTGAGGTATGGGGAAAAATATACTAATATAATATAAAAATATTTTTTATTTTTAAATCACTCATTAAGTTTTCGAGATATAGGCTCGTGAAGAAAATAAATTTCCAGATCAAAATTTTGATTGCAACATTCCGTACCTGCGGTACCTAAAAAATTGGATTTTCCGACTTTTGTTCAAGATAGATATTAAGTTATTTAAACTGTAACTTAATTTTTTTAAATCGACTTCAATGTAAGTTTTTGTACTATTTGTTCTTAAATATGATAAAGTTGTTATAATTTGATTTCAATATTTCGTTATTCGTTTATTTTTTATGCCTAGAAAATTTATCATGAAAGAATAATATTACTTACTTTTTGCTAATATATCAATGTATATTCTAGCTGAATATACATCGTACTGAAATATAGATATACGGCTTATCTGTGTACTAATATACCTACGTAAAAACAACAACAATAATTATTTACAGGGCCAAAAAAATTCATGTCCAGGAGAATTAAAAGAACATGGATAATTATTTACAATATTCACATATTCAAAGTAGCTACAGATAAAGACATATTTAGAATTTACTTTGTTACCTTAACATTAATGGTAAGGCTTAATTTGCATGTCTCTAACTAAGGAATAATAATTAGGTTTCTATGCTAACAAAGTTAATAATGAGTCCACGCGTTGCGTTCCCAGAATCCATTAAAGCATTGCTAGTAAGTTTTTGTCTTCTACAATCGCTTCAAAGTCCATGGTACACGGAATTCCAGATATTACTAGTGATAGGTCGCGACCGATTTGTTGGCCACCCCTGGGGTATATAATCATTTCATTTCATACCATATTTTTGACTATTTTGTAATCTAAAATTTCTATACAATTTAGTTATAAATTATTATCTAAAATTCAACTATGTTCATCATAAATTAATTAAACATAATATCTAAACATTATGTGGTTTGATATATATATTCTATTCTGAAGAAAGTAGACAGTTAGACGATTGCTAAAACAATAGTTTATTATAAACAAAAGGTTACTGAGCTATAACAGAAGTACTAAGTAAAATACATCGAAGTAGAAACACTATTGTACTTACCTGAAAAAATATTATAGAATAAATGTCCTTTTCCACAGTATTAATGAACCTAACAGTGAACTATTATAAGTAATTGAAAGTATCTTTCTAAAGTTATAATTAGAAATCTAAATATAATGATATGAAAACAATAAACAAATATTTAATATAACCTTCTTATAATAGTTCATATCAACTACGCTAGGAGCGCTTGAATAGATACCTAAACTATGAATATAATTTACATCTTAATCTAAAAAGAAATCTAAAAGAACATGATTTAAAGAAGAGTAGATGTGCTGAAACATTAGCCCTAATAAAGCTACTTACGTTCAATAGTTCTCGAGATATAGCCTTTTAAAAAGCAACATTTCATGTTATAAAAATATATTTGTGTCACTCTACATTTTACTTTGATAAATTAAAAAAAAAAGTTTATTTTCTTTTAAATTTTGATATTCTTATTGCATCACATTGGTTACATAACAGTTTTCTTATCTATATAATGTACAGATTAATAATAATAGTAATAAAATAATAATTTTAATAGTTATTTATTTTAACTTTAACTATTTTCTGACTTTTACCGCTCTCCATTTAGTGTTTAGATGTTCTTAAAAAATAAAATAGTTCCTCTCAACATTTTGTTTCTAGGAAATAATTCAAGGTGCTGAGATTTCGTTGGCTAACGAATAGTAATTGCCAGTTTTCAGTATAATTTCAGTTTTCCTCAAGAATAATTTCCTCTTGATGTAAATTATCCGAGACCTTCCGACACTGATTGGGCTAACAGTTTCACAATAATTAATTTAGCTACACTTCTGGGAACTCAAGTCTGGAAATAATTCTTATATTATAAGAAGCAGTCCTTTCTTTAAAATTTAAACATTTATAATTTCATACTTCCGCGTCAAGTCTGATTTCACGAGTTTCGTACCTGTTTTTTTACAAACCACTAAGCTGCTCTTCACTAACTTAATCTCTGATTAAAATTTTTATTAGTTTCTTGGTTCAGCTACCCTTTTAGCAGAACTATGTAAAGAGCATAAAGCTTTCTTACGCTGATGGACTAAGCCTGAATAAGGTGCGTTGGGGAATGTATACGGTTTTACGGTCTGAGTGTCACATCTGTATCTTTGATTTCTTTTCCTTTGACTTTTCAGCCTTATCCAGCTGAGCTGGGGAGGCAGTTATTGTCAAGGACGCCTTTAGGGAGGGACAGGACTGAAGGTAAAAATCCCCAAGGCCTAGGTTTCTAGATGATATTTGTCTACAAAAATTATGTGTAGCCAAAAAATTTTTCCATTATTCATGAAAACGAGAATGCCAAGTATAGGTAGGGGAAATAAAAAATGGCGGCTGTTTCTAAACCTTAAAAAACTAATTTTTTATTTGGAGCTCTATATCTTAAAAACTACCAACAACACTAGAAAACTTAAGAGCCCATTTAAGGAAGAGTAAATTTGCTGAAATATAAGCCTTTTTATTTATTTATTTATTGATATTTACAACTGTATAAAAAAAATACAACAAGTAAATTTGATCATAATGACATAATGATATGATACAGGATGTAGAGAAACTACCCAGTAGTAGAACTCTAAAAACAGTTTACAATATAAGGTC
>NW_027107648.1:1848194-1858630 GCF_000696795.3 Halyomorpha halys | reverse complement strand
TGAGAAAATATGTAGGAGGTAAGAATTTACGGAGTTTGTAAAGCAGTCCCGGGTGCCAGACTCGATCAAAAGCCTGCTCTATATCGAAAAAGATTTAGCAGTACATTCCGCGCTCCAAAGAAGAGACGAGACAACGTCCACCACACGATGACAATGCTGGATAGTGGAGTGGGATGTTCAGAATCCAAACTGGTGATTAATATAAGCCTTAAAAGAGCTATAGAATAAATGTCCTTTTCCACAGTATTAATGAACTATTTACGTCCAATAGTTCTTGAGATATAGCTTTATAAAAAGCAAAATTTCTTAAAACTCTACTGAAAGATTAGTAGTTAGTTAATTTATTTTGAGAAATCTATATCTCAGGAACTATGTGACGTACAGATGTCTATTACCACTCAAATTAATTATAGGTTAGGCGAATAAAAAATAGCGGCTTTTTAAAAACGTTAAAAATAATTAATTTTTCATTCGAAGCTCTATACCTTTAAAACTAACTACAACAATAGAAAATCTAAAATAGCATCATTTAAAGTAGAGTAAATTTGCTAAACTGTAAGCCCTAATAGAGCTATTTAAGTTCAATAGTTGTTGAGATATAGCTTTTTAAAAAGCAATATTTCATAAAAATGTTGCATAGAACGTACTGAAAGATCAGATAGTAGACAAATCTATATCTAAAAAATCATTTAACGTACAAATGTCTATTAGCACTCAAATTAAAGCTAGTTTACTGGGCTATGAAGTAGTTTAATATGTTTATCGTCGTAGGAGTAGTAGTTTCTATGATATTTGCTAAAATAATTTGATTTATAGTTGTTCGGACAAATTTTCATTTGCCAAATTAATATTTATATGCGAATATCATAAAAACTACTACCCCTACGAAGATAGGTGTCTTAAACTACTTTATAGTAAGTTAAATTTCCTTTATTTTGAGTGCTGGCACACATATGTGCGTCTTATGAATATAGAGATATATTTTTTCGAAAATCAAATATTTTATACTAACAACTAGAAATTAACATTTTGTGAGTTTATTTTGTCAAATATCATAAAAACTACTACTCCTACGGAGATAAATATAATTAACTATCTTGTAGTAAATTTAACTTGCTTTAATTTGAGCGCTGGCAGACATCTATATGTCCAATGGTTTCTGAGATAAAGTTTTTCATAAATCAAACTTATTCTCCGAACAACTATAAATCAATTTATTTTAGCAAATATCATGAAAACTACTATTCCTATGAAGGTAAAGGTAATAAACGTCTTTATATTCCATTAAACTACCTTTAATTTGAGTGCTAATAGACATTTGTTCGTCACATAGTTCCTGAGATATAGATTTCTCAAAATAAATTAACTAACTACTTTCAGTAGAGTTTTAAGAAATTTTGGTTTTTAAAAAGCTATATCTCGAGAACTATTGGACGTAAATAGCTGTATTATCGCTCATATTTCAGTAAATGTACTCTTCTTTAAATTATGCTCACTTAGATTTTCTGGTGTTGTTGGTAGTTTTTAAGATACTGAGCTCCGAATAAAAAATTAATGTTTTGTAAGATTTTGAAACAGCCGCCATTTTCTATTTCCCTTACCTATACTTGGCAGACTCATCAATTTTGACTAGTAATTATATATAGTTTTCATTAAAGTAATCAAAAATTCGGGTGAAATTACTGCTATTTTTTCTTCTTGTCTCTTGTACTATAGGTATGGTACAGGTGAGGTGTTCTGGTGTAGTTTTGCTGCGTTCATATCTTTACAATTCCTTCTATGTTGTTATATCTTCGCTTTCGAGTTTTTGTTAAATGTTTAAAAATATATTTAATGAATAATAAACTTGAAGGAATTCACTAATACGTTATATGTTTTGTTTTTTTAGTTTTTTTATTTGGCTGCTAATAGACCAGTAGTTAGACATCTATAATCCCTATTGCTGACATTAGATAAGACAAGTTCATCGACCGATATTACACTTTGAGCAGGTGATAAATAACATTAATAACGACAGTCATATGACAATTTTTATTATTAGACCCCACAAAAAATAATAAAATGGCCCTGTTCCCATTTCTTAATCCTGCAATTAATTAATCTTTTCATATCTTTGTAATTCTAATTGCCAGCGCACGTAATATCTTAAATTAGCTACTTGCTGAATTGTAAAAATACATTAATTTTTCACTTTGAGCTTACAAATTACAAAACCATGTTAATTAAGTTATAATTCTAGTTAACAAAGTCGTAATAAATAAATACCAGATTTTCGTAGAATTGCATCCTTAAATTTAGTCAAACCTCGACATAAATTCCGATTATGAGAGCGATCTTGCTATTTACACTAGTTCTATATTGCACGCAAATGCATGTTTCTGGGCTATTGTACGATTTGGCATATTTTCAGATTTTTCTGATTGACATTGACATGAAATTGTGTTGTTCTTTTTTTGAGTTTTTAGGATGAAATTATTGTTTAATTTCACAACTACCCATCTCTTTCTGCTCCACAGTATCGTTTAGTAATATCGCACTTATTCCTGTCTTACAGATCCATAACAAAATACTAATCTACATGAACATAATAAGGCCTATATTTACATATGGAGCTAAGCTTTGGGGCTCCACCAAACCATTGAATTCTTTTGGTATCCAATGCTTACAGTCCAAAATTGTTAATGCTGTTTTCTTCGTCACATATCAAGTCATTCGTCAGAACCTCAATGTTCCATATATTGCCAAATTAGTCAGAACCAGATACCAATCCTTCCATTATAAACTTCCCGTCTACCTAAACACACTTGTTTTTAACCGGACTTCATTACCTAAATAATCCTCCTAGGCATATGAAAGAAGGTGGCTTAGAGATCTTCTCCTCTAGAAATGTTACAGTAGTTTTATCAATGAGTAGATTCTCCATATGCTTGTATCATGCCATTTTTTAACAAATACCGAATTTATTCTTTGTATATATTTTAATACAGTTATAAATATCATAAATAGCTTATATATAGAAAAGAAAATGTTGGGGTATTTATTTTGTATATCAACTCCTAGCCAATAATCAAATGAATACAGAAGCTAGTGGTTTATAACTCTAAATTGTAATAAGAAGTAAATCATTAAAAATAGTATATCAATATCGGAATGCCAAAAAAATTAAAATAATTGATTCATTTTTTTTTGCACTAAAACCAGTCTTAATATCATTACTAGCGACCTAATAAATAGCGGACTGAATACAATGATCATCAAGAATAGCTATTATTATACCATTAAGATAACTTTTTAGGTTATTAACAGGTGAATTTTCCTTAATATTCGGGTCTAAGAT
Organism: Halyomorpha halys; assembly: GCF_000696795.3. NCBI lineage: Eukaryota > Metazoa > Arthropoda > Insecta > Hemiptera > Pentatomidae > Halyomorpha > Halyomorpha halys. Next base: position 1,855,293 of record NW_027107648.1, on the reverse strand, counting down.
AATCTTTGGATCTTAGATCTAATGGAACTTGATTTGTAACAATGCAAGGAACATTAAGGATCTTACGAAGGATTTTGGACTGTAAAATTGGATTCGGGAGGAATTTGATGGTTTAGTGGAGCTCCAAAGCTCAACTCTATATGTCCAGATGTCTTTTGTAATGAATTGGCATTTTAGATCGTATGCCTAGTAAATGTTGTAATAGTCGGAATCGACGAGCAGTTTCATGTCTTGTATGAGGATTCCATACCAGTCGTTTGTCTAGATGTAGTCCTAAGTAACGGATCTGTTCGAAAGGAATAAGCGGGGTATTATTAAAGGATACTGTAGGGCAAGAGGTCATGGGTTTACGACGAAGGGTAAATGTGATTTGGTGGGATTTATTGGAATTAATGTGATAAATTTAGTGAACTTTAAATTCCTTTTATATATAAAATAAATTATAAATATATAAAAAAAATTATATTATAAACAAAAAAGAGTAACTTATTTTATTAGTGCCTACGCTGTTGCTGCCCGAATTTCATTCCATCATCAAAGCTAACCACAAATATGATAACAACCATGATGAATCAAAATCGTTGTTATAGAAACTTGTCATTAGCTCAAATTATTGCAAATGCTTATTGAAAAAATACTTTAAATGATGACAATTTCCATCATTTGTCGCTAAAATAATAAGATGAGTATTAAAGGGACGTAAGGAAAAAAAAAAAAAAGATGAGTATTTTACTCAAATTTTAAATTTCATGATTTGTTGCACTAAGATAACCGTTAAATGACCAAAAACATTAATAGTCAGCGATTTTGAATTAAAATTAATCTGAAATATTTCTAAGACACAATTACAATAACTCTAGATAATTAATTTATATTTATATTAATAATTAATAAAGGAGAAAAGAAGCGTATAGTTATCGTGTCTTAATTAGTATAACGTTGGGCTGTAGTTATGTGTGATACAGCTTTTATCAATTTTGTAGTCAACAGGATGGGGTTCTAGGTGCATGTAAATCGATTCTTCGATGAGCCTTTTTTGGTATTTAGGAAGTGGTATAGGTAATATATTAGTGGCTAAAATAGTTTTATGATCAAAATGAAATGAGTGATCTTGCGTCAGGGCATGTTCTGAAAGTTTGGAGTTGGCTAGGCTGTGGCAACTTAAGGATAATTGTTTTTCTCTCCTTAACTATGAATTTTACTTGCAATAAGAAAATAAAAACTTAGCTATTCAAATTTTTAAATTCTTTTAATTTTGTTTATTTGAATAAATAAGCATCTCTCATCGTCCATACTAATAAATAATGGATGTGTATAAAATATGAAATAATTTGATAAGTATTGTTTTTCCATGGCAGTTATTGCAATAGAAAGTTTTACTTTCACTCTTTCACTTATGTGTGTGAAATATTCAGTAAATGAGAAGTATTATCATCCTGAATTATAATGAAACAGCTGTTTTGAAATGTGATAGGATTAATTCCATATTAAGGAGGAAAGTGAATGTTATGTGATGCGCGTACCTGATTTAAACTTGCTAACTTTTCCAGAATTCTCCAATAATGAATAAAAGATACATATATATGACACACAGCGCAGATCTATCCAAGGATTATATCTATCATGTCGTGTTGAAGAAACTCTTCTTTATTTCTTAGTACAGATTATTTACTATACGTATTGAATAATGATATGAAAGGAAATAAAAATGAAAAAATAATTTATTATATATATTGTTGTTGTTATATACCGGTAATAATATAAAAATTATTTCGACTTTCATAACTAATTTATTAATTTTTTTTTTTACAGGTAAGCCCCTTGTTACCTAGGAATAGTTATGCTGTCTATTACATGCAAACTGTAAGTGTTTATTTTTTATTTCAGTGTATATTTTATTCGATGTACATTACTATATATGCAGGGCCGCCCATAGCTCAGTGGTTAAGACACAGTCTTACCAATTTGATGTCTATTGGCGGTGCCGGTTCGAATCCGGCCTGGGACATTGACTTTTTTCATTGAGTGGTGGTCCCACAGAATGAAGAACTTTTGACCCCCAACCATGGTTAGGCAGTATAGGACTCCAATGGGAGTCTTGGCCGAAAAAAAAAAATTACTATATATGCAGATATAACCTTGATATCATTTTAATATTGTTAATTAATTGATTAAGTCTATAGTTCAGATTATTACCGAGATAATTAGCAATGCCTAATTTTAAATATGGGGCGGATTCGGTAACTGACACTGATAAACATGAATTGATGTATTTTCGAAACGGGGAATGGTGAACGAAAATTAATTTTTTTTTTTTGGAAGTTTAAAAAAAATAATAATATTAACTAGTAAAAACTTACTTTTTCTCAATGCCGAAATAACGATTAGGTTAATGCCGAAATAACTAATATAAAGATTAGGTTTATAGGTATTTGAGTGTAAGAAACCACACTCATCAATGGGATAAGAAACATTTCATTTTGGATGGTTTTTCACACTTTCTACTACTGTGCAGCGTCGGTTCGAATTCAGCCTGTAGGTTGGATTTTGTTTCTGTGGCGGTCTCACGAACTGAAAACTTGACTTCACATCATGGTTAGAAAAGGATGGTACCTTGTATATAACCGCTCCTCCACCGAAGTCAAAAATAATCTAGAATTGGGTCATAAAAAAAAAATCAAATAATCTGACATCGGAAAAAACTTTTGGCAGCAATTATATCTCGTAATGTTTTTCGTTATAACAAACTGTAAAAAAACAGTAAATTCCGCTTCGAATAAATAACACAGCTTAATAATTCGGTCAATTGACACTTTAGAAAAATAGAATCATAAAAAAAAAAAAAATTTCAGGCAAGATTTCGCAAAAGGTATAACAGTAGAGTTTGAGGGCTGCTAAAACATTTCCGAATATCGTAAATCAATATCATACCTCTGTTTCTTTCTTTAAGTAGAGGCTTTCTTTATCCATGGGATTTCGAAATATACTACAGCATTTTTGACAAAATTGAAATTATCTGTTATAAAAAAACTTTTTTTCCTCAAATCACAACAATATTTTTTTTTTAATCTTTTATTTATTTTTATTTACAACTGTATAACATATATACACCAAGTAAATTTGCTGTAGGTGACATAGTGACATGATAATAACATGTGGAGAATCTACCCATTGATAGAACTCCAATAACATTTCTAGAGGAGAAGATCTCGAGGCCATCTTCTTAGACGCCTAGGAGGATTATTAGGTAATGAAGGAGAAGCCAGGTTAGAAAAAAGTGGATTTGGGTGGTAGGGAAGTTTTACATAGAAGGAATAGTATCTGGTTTTGGCCAAATCGGCAACATATGAGACATTGAGGTCATGACGGATGACTTGATTTGTGACAAAGTAAGGAGCGTTAAGGATTTTACGAAGGATTTTGGACTGTAAGGATTGGATTCGAGAGGAATTTGATGGTTTAGTGGAGCCCTAAAGCTCAACTTCGTATGTCCAAATAGGCCTCTATCAGTCTTTTGCAATGAATTGGCATTTTAGCTCATTTGTCTAGTAAATGTTGTAATAGTCGGAATCGACGAGCAGTTTCCTGTCTTTTCAGTCTTGTATGAGAATACAAGAATATTGAGATGAATTTGAATGTAAAATTTTTTTTCTGTACAGCCTGGGAAATGATAATTATAGTGCTCATGGCAAGCAAAATATTGCAATATCGTTAATTCATTACGTCTATCTGAAAGAAATATTTCTCGACATCGCAGAGATTGTATTATGAATGCATATTCATGTTATTATAATATTATAGTAAGATAACGAAATGCTTTTTAGTCAAATCATATTTTAGAGTTCTTTTTTCCTCTGACATCAACAACTTCTTCTTTATATAAAAAGCTAAAATTCAATCAGTTTTGGGCTCTATAATAAAATAGAAACGAAAATTACTTAAATTTTATCGGCCTACGACGTCCTCGGCTTGGAACCTACAGGACACATTGATTAATTGTGTAATAACGCAAATTAATTCAGCCGTTCCAGCTATAACTGAGACCAACTGGGCCTTGTCAAGGTGGTCTGCCTTCCAATGCAAATTTATAATATATTCTCAGCCTACCGTTAGCCTGGATGTAAACATACTATATGTATATTGGGAGCGGTGTCGCTCAGTGATAAGGCACAGTAATTATTTTACAGTTATTTAACCCTGTGGGGTTAGAGCTCTCCGGGGTGAATCCAGCCTTAAAAGTGAGTAAAATCCCTTAACTAGTAAAAATCCGGTAATCGATTCTTACCCGAACACTTCTTTGCACAACCGTTGTTCTGGTAACAATACCTCCTTACACCTCTCTTCATAGGATCCAGCGGTATAGATCTGTTCATGTATAAACCTAGGTTTTTCATTTATCCAGTTTTCCAAATAGATAGGTATAAAACGGTAGTTTTATTTGTTGACGATCCCACTAAAAGAGTTCGAAATGCACCGGTTTTCCTTTATAGGGATGAATATGTTAATATAATATATATTAATATGTAAAAATCCGTATTATGTGTTCTTTTATGTACATAAAAATATATTTACTTTTAATTTCGAAAACAATACAATGTTTTTTATTTTATTTGAGTGCTTCAAGCATTAATATGTGGTTTTTCTATTAATAAAACCAACTAGTTTCTAACCTTGCTTCCTCTTCCATTCCTGACAATTATCCGTGCAATTTGAAAAGGAGATGGCCTCGAGACCTTCTAATGTAAAATTATTATTAGAATGCTACAGATGAGTAGTATCTTTTAAGCCTGTATTATATCATTATGATCTCACTTCAAATTTGCTGGATGTGAATATCAATAAATAAATAAAAAACATCCTGTTAATAGGTAATTAATGAAATAATTTGTTGTTTTTCAAATTTTTGATGTTAGTTCTGAAGATAGGGGACATTGCCAAAAAATTCAATTGAAATTACTAATTTATGCTTTTAAATAAATATACTGTTAATCAGAGCATATTAGTGTCATTAATTTTTAAAAAAATATATGTATATGATTTCATTTAAGCAACGAAAATGATTTAAAAATAATACTTTATCAAGTAAAATAGAACAATTGTTATAAGATTATAGATGTATTTGAATAAGCATCTTTTCTACTTCTGCGTAACATAATAATATAGGTTCTATTCTACCCCTGATATAATATAAGTTGTGCTTGTTACGGTCGGGTTGCAATGGTCAAACATACCCTTAGGATAAGGGCTTTGTCTGTTTCTATTGTAGTCGACATCTGCGGCTTTGAAGTACCGCACGTGAAACATTTAAGGATAAACTAAGCAATATGACGGTTATATACTTTCTTATGTAAACGATCGAAGCGAATAGTCGCCCACATGTTACTGATTCAAAGACGTCTGTATCGATGGGATAGAGGGTTCCTCTCTCATACAAATAATTTCATAGCTCAAAACGTTTTGGTGGAGAATAAAAAATTTAAAAATAAAAATTAGTCCTAGATTTTCGCTTATTTTAGAAATTAGATCCTAAAACTATTTTTTCCATTAAAAATTACCAAAGTACAAAGTAGTTTCAGAATTTAGTTATCTGTGAAGGTCTATAATAATAATTTAGGTATTAAGGAACCGAAAATTATGACGGTAAATTTAATTCTGAAATTATTTTGTTGTTTATCTTTTCTTGCTCTTTAAGAGATACGGTTTGGGCAAAATATTTCATGTGGAGGCTCATAGATGATTAATTGTAAACACATTTATTTTTATGAATTCGACTTTAGTTTTGAATACTCCCTCAGCTCCCACTGTGGTAAGGTATTATACTTCAAGGAAAACTTTTACATTCAATAAAATTTAATTTAGTATAAATGAAGTCGAGGTTTCTTTTGGGATAGGTCTTGATTTGGCTCCTGTTTTGACAAAAATTGTTGGGGTTTAGTGGAGTGCCTAAATTCGCTTTTTAGAAAATTGATAGTAGAACTCAAGAGACACAAAAAGTATTCTTATAGATTATCGTTCTAGTTTTGTGTTTATCAAGCGAGCCACTTTTTTCTTTTCTTTCCTTTTCTTTTAATATGAAGTGATAAATAATTAAACTATAGAAAAGTAAGCTAGACAATATTTTTTTGTTTAAAAATAACTTGAATTTGTTTTTGCTGAAATAATTTGAATTTTTATCAGGTAAATGATTCATAAATGCTTGAAATTTATTTTCGTCAACCTCCTACTCACTAAAGAACTCGCCCTTTTAGAAAAACGTTTTACAATAAATTTCAATATGTTAAAGTGGCTAAGTCCATATTAACAAAGTTGAGATCAGTTACAGAATTAACTGAGATTTATCTGTATATATTTATAAAATATTTTATTATTTTAAAATAAAATTCTTTAAACCTTTGACAGTATATTGACATTATCGTATTTAGAATAATATATTTATACATGATATAATGTATTTGGTAAAGTAGTGTAGGGATAAGTATTTCTTAACAATTAAATACTTGATTAAATATATTAAAAATTGTAATCCTTTAAAGTTTTACTTGAAATTTACTTGTGGGTGTTGGAGCCTTCAACAGGCTAAACCCGCAATACAGAACTGTGTAGTGGTTTACTTCAGCTGAAGTCAACAGGAGTTTGTCCTCACAGTTACCTTAAGGTTTTTAATTTTAGTCTCTCTATTATATAAAAATATATTTCATATTTTATTTTATATAATATCACCGTATAATATTTTATTTTACATATAAGGTGGAATAATAAAAATAGGTCGTGTTGGGAAATTGAGTTTTTCATTTCATTGAGTTATAGTTTGTAAAATATAGGTTGGTCTGCCGTTAGGTGGAGAGGGGGTACAATACTAGTTATTAAAAAAATATTTATTAATTTATAAATTATTAATTATTTTATTATCAAAATGAAATATAATTAGCACTTTTATAATAGGAGACTAATTCTCTTATTGTTTTTTTTTTTTTTCAAGCAAATATATTTTTTACTAGAGAAATATTAGTTGTTTACGATTTTATTTTATTTTGATTTTTTGTTTAATAAATTAAACTTGGGTATAGGCAGGATTTTGCCGAGAGGGGAGCAGACCTCA
>NW_027107648.1:1842619-1848144 GCF_000696795.3 Halyomorpha halys | reverse complement strand
TTTATTTCTACTTCATACAATTCAATCATTACTTTTTAAATTTATATTAACCATAATAACAATAAATTGTTGAAAATCATGCATAAATTTAATTATTGTACATAAATACATACAATAAATAAAAAAATATTAGAGGTGATGAAGAGTTTTGCTATGAGAGCATTAGCCTTCTGGGATTGCTGGCAAAAATATTAACCACCTCATCTACGATGGTTGCCTTCTTGGATTTATTTTCATTAAACATTCTGAGATCATTGAAATGGCAAACTGTAAGTTATAATAGGAAGAATGGAATCTAAAATTTTTATTTGTTCCCCATTGTTTTTAGAGATAAGTATATGACGAATATTTGTGCTCATTGAATTTTACCTTTTTTTATCGAAGAATTAACATATATCTATCTTATCCCTTCAAAGGTGTAGTGTGATCTTGTGATCCATGGATGTCAACTCAGCAGTGTAACCTTCATAATTATATTATGTTTCCAGAAAGAAATCATCTCACTTCACATATTTGAAATAAATGGGTTCTTCGAAAACTAACCAGTAAATTTTGACAGAAACAGTCATCTAAAACTTTAACGATTTTTTTTTAAATTGAAGTAAATTCATTATACTAAATCAGTTAATAATTTTATTACATTTTCTTGAAGAAACTGGTTCATTTATCGTTTCTTTTGAAAGTGATTTTTTTTTTTCAATAATGGTTAATTGAGAACTTATTCAAATCAATAAACCTGTAATTTAAAAATTGTTCTATAATTTTCAACCTTAATCAACTCGTTTGATTTTGTTTAAATGAATTATATTAAACGCTGGTGAAATCTATTTTAAAAGCTTGGTACTTAGTCACAAATAAAATCATCCACAAAGACCTTAATGTTCCATTTGTAACCGATCTAGCCCGAACCAGATATCACTCCTTCCATTACAAACTCCCTAACTACTCAAACCCAGTAGTTTCTAATCTTGCTTTCACTTTTATTCCGGATAATCCTCCGAGGCGTCTGAAAAGAAGATGACCTCGAGACCTTATATTGTAAAAATGCTTTTAGACTGCTACCATTGGGTAGTTTCTCTATATGCTTGTACCATACCATTATGATATCCTCAAATTTACTTGATGTATTTATGTACAGTTGTAAATATCAATAAATAAAATTAAAAACAAAAACTTGGCTATTATACATATTAGGTATTTTTTATTAAAAGTCAATTCCGGAAAGCTATGCAATAATTAAAAAAATATTTTGGGAGAAACTCATGTGGAAAACTTAAAATTTTGTATCGAGTTTAAATTAAGTTTTTCATGTTGAATTTTTATTTGTCAAGCCCAAAAAACTTTACTTTTCAGAATTATGTATCAATTAACTTAATTATGTGATTCATATGATTTCAAGCTTACTGTTTTTTTATTTTTTTGCTCTGAGTAATTTGAAACTATTTTATTTAAATAGGTTGAACATTCGACATTATTATTAAGAAATAAATCATTAATTAGTAAAAATCGAATTATTTATTTTGTAAAATTGTATTATTCTCATTCCAAAGAACTCTTTTTAACCTACTTGCTCCTTTTTAATTTTACAATTTATTTAAAATGATATAATTAGTTAGTTTTTATTCTTTTTTTTGTTTTCTTTCCCCTTTCTTTATTTTACTCTTACCCCTTATATTCTCCACTTTTATCCATTTTACTTTCTTTACTTATATTTTGCCTCTTTATCAATTATTATTGTTACATTTTCATATTATTCATATTTTCTTCCCCTCAATTTTTATTTTCTTTGGATATTTCAATTTTTAAATTATTAATAACTAATATGTTCATACTTCTTTGCATTATATAACTTCATTTTTATTTCATTTCCTTAATTATGTTATTTTACCCACTTTTTCAATTACCTATGTATACAGTTTATTTCCCGCTTCTCTCATCACTTCATATTATTAATTCTATTTTGTAAAATTATTCAGTTTACACTTTATTTTTTATTTTTCTATACTTACTGTGGTTGTTATCTTGTTCTGTTTTTAGCCCTGAAGAAGGCTAGAAACGTTAGCCGAAACGTTGGCACAATAAAATAGGTTAATCCAACTTATTTGTGTTTATCTTTGACCGCACCACCAACCATCTTCTCGTTCGTCATCCACGGTCAACTATCTCTCATAATTAAGATATAATTAATTATTTAACATAATTCGTTTTTAAATTATTCGGGTTGTTTCAATCCAAAAAGTTTTTTTTTTTTTAAATTTACATTCAACCTTTAAAATACTGTCGCTCAATGTAACAAACTAGCGATATAAATCATGGTTATGTATTTATTTTTTTATTGCTAATACATCAGTCAGATATGAAAATGTGATGTCAGTTCGATAAAATTATATTTTATTACTATTTTTCTTCGCCTTATCATCAGGATTAATTCAGGATTACTGATAATCAGTAACATGTTTCGAATCAATCAGTTCAGGAGCAAAAAATGTAATAAATAGATATGACAATAATCTCATGATTCAACATATTATGAAGTTGTTTTTTATATATTTGGTTTGACGTCTGACATTAAGAAGAAAATTTATAGTATGTCATGTTAACTTGTGCATTTATTTTTATTTTTTGTTTTGGTCTGATTTTCGTAGAACAAATAATAAAATTTCATAAAGAAAAAATCTGTGTCAGAAGTAAACGTATATTGGCCAATGACAAAAAATCGACGTACAAAAAAAAAAAAAATAATATAAATTGTTTTATTTATAATCTTTTCAATTTTTTAGGACTGTTATTTATTGTTTTAATTAATCAATTGGTATCCATGTTAAATCTCAACACTCTTTATAATATCATCAACAGTCCAACGTTTCGGCCAATTCGGACATCCGAGGACAATCTTAAATATAAATTTACATCTCACATCCAATTATAAAAAGTTGTTTATATGATCGTAATTTGACTTGTAATTGACGATCTGGGCAGAATAGCCTGCAAAACGTGTTTAAATAATTGGGCGTTAGGTGTAAATTTATACTTAAGATTGCCCTTGAGGTTGGCCGAAACGTTCAGACTGTTGATGATATAATAACGAGTGTTGAGGCTTAACATGGATACCATTTGATTTATTTAAACTGCAATTTTAATTATTGGAGAAGTTTGTCGGGGGGTGCGGTCAGCAAAGAACAACATAAATAAACAAACCATATTTATTTATTTTATGCCGACGTTTCGACCTGAGTTTCAGGTCTTCATCAGGGCTATAGAACAATAGGGATAACAACAACATTTAGAGAAACATAAAATTGAAAAGGAATAGTATACAAACTAATTAGGAATTATATAATATATTGAATTGATTCATAAATGATAAAAAATTGATAACTGATAATTGAATAGTAAAAGAAAAAAAATTAATAAATTGATCGATAATCGTGGAATTAGATGGTAGTAGATTGAAAACAGTGAAAGATGAAATATAATATCATGTAGGTGAGAAGATATGTATAATCATGCATACCTTATATTATACATATCTTCTTACCTACTTGATATTATATTTCATCTTTCACTTTTTTCAATCTACTACCATCTAATTACACGATTAATAATCAATTTAATGTTTTACTATTCAATTTTCAGTTATCAATTTATTTATCATTGATGATTCAATTCAATATTTTGTATAATTCCAAATTTATTTGTATTGCTATGTATCGGTCTTTTGACAATCCTGGGTATTATTAAGATTTTTCGTCATCTGCCCCTATACCTGTCAGGGTATCCTTCTAAGAACCTTTTGGGCGTCCTCGGATATGAAAACATCTGTGTTAAGTTTGCCACATTACCAGAGTCCCCTGAGAAAATTAGATTGGCTAACCTTTAAGTGTTCAAACAAAAATGACAGGTTTGACGAGGGATCGGAATCAAAGTAGCTGCAGGCCCTTCCTGGACATGTCAAACTTTTTCACCTATTATCAGCCCTGAGGTGGGGGACGCCTACCTCGGGAGTCTTCAGTTATCGATGTCCAATGAGAGAAGATATTTAAAAATAAGGTAACGCCCCAAAAGGGAAGTGGGAGAAAAAGACAGAGGAAATCTAGAAGATCCAGACGGACACACTCAACAGGAAGGCTTAGACGGGTGAGGACCACAGTCAGGAGGCAGACTTAGAGGATGCACTTCGACCAGACAAAGTCGTGAGAAGAGCCACGAGACCAGGACATTCCTTATGAAACAGAAGACACCTACGGCACTACATCCCACGGCATCAGCAGCTATAAGTATAAATTAACTAATAAGTAATAATGTTATAATCTATATTTTATGGCAACCTTTATCTGAATCATTTTAATAAATTGTTAATCTCTATATGTAGTTTATATACTATTATATAATCCAATATACCACCCTTTATTATACTATATAATTAATGGTAACAACATTTTATAAATATAAAGGTATTTAATTGGTAAACTGGTAAACACACAAAAAGCCTTTGGAAAGGAATCCAATTATAATAATAGTTTTTTTTAGGACTCAATATATAATTAATTAATTAACTTATTTTGGATAATTGCCTTCAGCGATTATCCTGGCATCCCAAGTAAATTTCAATAGATACATAGCAGTATACTATTCATTTTCAGTTTTATGTTTCTCTAAATGTTGTTGTTATCTCTTTTGTTCTATAGCCCTGATGAAGACCTGAAACTGAGGTCAAAACGTCGGCATAAAATAAATAAATATGGCTTTGTTTATTTGTGTTGTTCTTTGCTGACTGCCCCCCCCGACAAACTTCTCCAATCATTAATCTACGGTCAGCCAAACACCGTGTATAAAAGAGGGAAATAACAAATGTTTTTGCATTTGTAAATAATAATTTTCAGCTAATAGTAAGTAGAAGAACATTATACGTAATAAAAATTTGAATCTGAGATTTTATATTTTTAATTTTAATAATTTTGTTTGCACCTGTAGAAAATATATATAATGAGCAAATGAGATTTACAGACATGGTATAAGTGCGCATGAGGGAGACCAACCAATGGTGCATCTAAATTGAATTATCAAACTAGGAGGTCCTTTATCCAACTTCTTTTCACCATTAATTTGTCAATAAATCGTTTATAAGTCAAACGAATATGGTTTGCTACAGCCGGAATCCTTAGATTGGTTTGAAGATTCTCGTTTAAACGTAGAGTGGTGAGATCGAGGAAATGAATTTGATTTACTTTTTTAAAATCGTATTTTAAATTATATAACTCATTTTCATCTCCTAAGATTTGAGAGAAATAAAGAAAAAGAACTTCAAACATTCTTTTGAGATAAATTTTCTATATTTCCGAAAATGTCACATATTTACCTTATTCTTTAATAATTGCTGATCAAAGAACTTGTAATATTTGGCGTCATTTGAATTTTTTTTTTTGATAGATTTATATATTGATAGATATTACAATCTGCCACACAGTTGTGGGCAATAGGTAATAGTGATGAATGAAACTGATACATACTAAAATACAAAAAAT
>NW_027107648.1:1828690-1838919 GCF_000696795.3 Halyomorpha halys | reverse complement strand
TTATAAAATGTTGTTACCATTAATTATATAGTATAATAAAAGGTGGTATATTGGGTTATATAATAGTATGTAAACTACATAAAGAAACTAAGTATTTATTTACAATTTGTTATTATTATTAAAATGATTCAGATAAAAGTTGCCATAAAATATAGATTATTACATTATTACTTATTAGTTAATTTATACTTATAGCTGCTGATGTAGTGCTTCTGTTTCATAAGCGATGTCCAGGTCTGGTGGCCCTTCTCACGACTTCGTCTGGTCGAAATGCATCCTCTAAGTCTGCCTCCTGACTGTGGTCCTCCCCCGTCTAAGCCTTCCTGTTGAGTGTGTCCGTCTGCTCTTCTAAATTTCCTCTGTCTTTTTCTCCCACTTCCCTTTTGGGGCGTTACCTTATTTTTAAATCTCTTCTCTGATTGGGTATCGATGTCGGAAGACTCCCGAGGCAGGCATCCCCCTCCTCACGGCCGAGGGTGTGTAAAAAAAGTTTAACTTGTCCAGGAAGGGCCTGCACCTGGTTAATTTGATTCTGGTCCCTCGTCACAGCCTATTTTGTGTTAGAACACTTAAAAGTTAGCCAATCTAATTTTCTCAGGGGCCTCTGGTAATGTGACAAACTAATACAGATGTTTTCATATCCGGGGACGCTAAAAGTTTCACAGAAGGATACTCTGACCAGGTATAGGGGCAGATGACGAAACACCTTAATAATACCCAGGATTGTCAAAAGACCGATACATAGCAATATATACTTTACTGAGTCTTCCCCTTTGATTGCCTTGTGTCATTATAAGTTGTTGATACCAGTCCAGCTAAGGTGGTATAAGCCTAAGGTCGCTCCCTGGAATTAATGACCCTAAGATATATTAAATATAAATAAATATGCTGCACAAAACTTTCTATATTATCTGTAGATAGCTTAAGCCGGTAGCACCTTTGTTTACATGTACATATGTAATAAATGGTCTACTAAACTGACAATGACATCATGTTTTCGAAATAACATAGCAATTAATGAATTTAATTTCGATAAATAAATATTACTGAAGGTTTCATATTGTAGCGTAATTGTTGATGTTTAATATATCAGGTGCTAAGACAAGATATTCAATGAAATGAAAATTTCCAAAAAATTGAAAAATAAATTTTATAAAAAAAATAATAAAAAAAAAACTGAAACAAGCTAAAAACTGAAACAAGTTTAAGCCGATTAATATTGATAATTCATGTATTGACAAGTTTCCTTTCGTTAAACGTTATGGCACCTTACAAGTATATTCTATAAGTATATTATTATAAGTATTCGTTTAATATATCTGTGCATGTCAACATACCGAAATTATCTTTAGACCTTGTTTTTAGACATATAAAAGTGAATTGTATGTGTTTATTACTTTTTTTATGTCTATTTATCTCTTTTATATATACACATCACTGCTTCTATCGGTTATTTTTATTAATTATATTACATATATATTACTTGTTTTTATTGTTATTTATATAAAAATTTTATCATTTATATTTTATTTTGATTTTATTCTATTTATTTTAAAGAGGTAAAAAATAAAGGAGGAAAAAAGAGGAATTATGTATTGGGTTTCTTATGAGAGGAAATATTAAATAAAGGATCAAAAAAATACAAATAAAGTACAGAAAGAACAAAAACAATAGAACCCAAGTGAAAGCAAAATCATATATTACTATTATATAGTATTTACTTGACGATGCCCATATTTTGTAAGATTTAAAAATTTTCCGACTAGGTTAAAGTATGCTGTGAATTAGTAACCGAATACAACTTGGTAGGACAACTTTTTTTAATTAGGTTTCTCTCTCTCTGTTTATTAAAATTAGAATTAGTTTTCGTTTTAATAATCATGGACATTAACAATTAATTACTATATATATATTTTTAATTTATTTAATGTAATTTACAACGGTACAAAATAATAAATACAATAAGTAAACTGAATGGATGTCTCAAACACTTGAGAGTCTCGGAAAGAAACCATTGGTGGTACTTCGAACATTAATTTAAATTAGAAGGTCCCGTGGCCAACTTCTTTTCAGACGCCTTGGAGGATTATCAGGGATTGTTAAGGATGAGAGATTAAGAACTAATGGGTTAGGATGGGTAAGGAGTTTGGAGTGAAGAGAATGTAATGTCAAGTTCACTGTGGATGAGTTTATTTGTAACGTAATAAGGAGCATCAAGGATTTTGCGTAGGATTTTGGATTGTAAGGATTTGATGCGGGAGGAATTTGATGGTTTGGTAGAGCCCCAAAGCTCAATTCCATATGTCCAAATTGGTATGATTATCATAGTATATATTATTTTTTTGTAGTGAATGAAAAGTTTAGAGCGTTTGTCAAGTAAGTGTTGTAGCAATCGAAATCTATGAGCAGTTTCTTGTCGTTTCAGTCTTGTATGTGGATTCCAAGTAAGTCCCATGTCAAGGTGGAGTCTTAGGTAGAGAATCTGTCCAACAGGCGTTAGTTGAGTATTTAGAAAGAATACTGTAGGACAGGAGAGTAGAGGTTTACGACGGAGAGTCAAGGTGATTTGCTGGGATTATCAGCATTTATTTTAATTCTCCAGTTTTGACACCATTCTTCAATGGATGTTATATGTGTCTGTAGTGTTTGTGATGTATTAGTTGGGTCGTTGTTTACAGACAGTATACATGTGTCATCAGCGTATGTTGTTAGAAATGTTTTAGGGTGGGTTGGGATGTCAGCAGTATAAACCGTATAGAGAATGAGACCTAAGATACTACCTTGAAGAACACCAGCGGACTGAGAAAAGAGAGATGAGTAGGCTAGGTTATGGTTTACTTTAAAGAATTACTATATTTAATTATATTTGCGGTACATTCTATACTTATGGAGAATAGTGTCATAAAGTATTATTATTTCTAGAGTTTTTTTTGTATGGATAAGAAAAAAGGCAGTTATCTCACCCCAATTTTTGATTACTTTAAAGAAAACTATGTATAATTACTAGTCAAAATTCATCAGTCTGCCAAGTATAGGTAGGGGGAATAAAAAATGGCGGCTGTTTAAAAGTGAAAAAAAAAAATTAATTTTTCATTCGGAGCTCTATATCTCAAAAAGTAGGAAAAAAGTAATAAACTAAAGAAATCCCAACTAAATCACTAATTTTTCTAACAAAAGAAAAAAGTAATAAACTAAAGAAATCCCAACTAAATCACTAATTTTTCTAACAAAAGAAAAAAGTAATAAACTAAAGAAATCCCAACTAAATCACTAATTTTTCTAACAAAAGAAAAAAGTAATAAACTAAAAATAACAAATTAAACTAAAATAAATTTATCAATAAATTAATTAAATCAGAAAATATATGGGCCATTCTCACTTAAACCTGCATAAATAAAGTTCGTATAATTAGTGGTGGTACTAATTATAGTTTTGAAGCTGTAAAAAACCTTAAATTGTAATTAAAATTTATATTTAAAAGTTGAATTTTCCTTGTAAAGGTGACTTGTTTATTTTATATATCATTCCGTCAACATACCATGGTGAAATAATAAATAAATAAAACTCACAATACTAATTCTTCTTTCATAAGTAATTTTTCAGATCATTGAGGTCACTCGCATTTCCTTTTTTTGTTTCTCGTAATCAGTACTGTGTTTTACAGGATTTGCATGCCCACCACTTTTTATCAAACTGTTCTAAGCTGTCTAAAACGCCAAATTAATCTCTCGATTCAGTCGATCTAGAGTGTTCGGTGTGTGTGAGCTTAGGCCGAGATGAAAAATGCCTAAGAAATTGCGTCGAGTTTTATGCCTGGGTTTATTGCTGAAGTGAGTATTCTAACTAATTTTATTTTTTTGCATAATACTTATACGTGGAGAAGTTACCATTTCTTACTGTGTTGGAATAAAATAGAATATTTTAGAAAATTCTGTATTTCATCACAGTGCTACACTTCCATCTTCTGTAAATTCGAGGGGGGAACCATAACGTTTGTAAGATAGTTTCCGTATATCCTAGCACTCTAATATTTACTCAACGATTAGTACAAGAGCCCAACACGAGAAAAAAGGTAGTTATCTCACCCCAATTTTTGATTATTTTAATGAAAGCTATGTATAATTAATAGTCAAAATTTATGGGTCTGCCAAGTATAGGTAGGGGGAATAAAAGATGGCGGCTGTTTCAAAGCGATAAAAAAAAACTAATTTTTCATTCGGAGCTCTATATCGTAAAACATAGGAACAACACAAAAAAAAGCTAAGAGAACGTCATTTAAAGAAGAGTCAATTTGCTAAAATATGAGCCCTAATAAAGTTATTTACGTTGAATAGTTTTCGAGATATAGCTTCTTAAAAAAGCAGCATTTTAGAAAAATGTATGGGACGTACTGAAAGGTCAGTAGTTAGCGAATTTATTTTGTAAAATTTATATCTCAAAAACCATTTGACATACAGATGTCTATTACCAGTCAAATTAAAGCTAGTTTAATGAGCTATAATGTAGTTTATGATGTTTATCTTCGTTGGAGTAATAGTTTACATGAAATTCGCTAAAACATATTGATTTATTGTTGTTCGGACAAATTTGTATTCATATGTGAATATCATAAAAACTTCTACCCCTATGTAGATAAGCATCATAAACTATTTTATAGTAAGTTAAATTTCCTTTATTTTGAGTGTTGGCAGACATATGTGCGTCTTATGGATCTAGAGATATATTTTTTCGAAAATCCAACATTTTATACGAACAACTAGAAATTAACATTTTGTGAGTTTATTTTGTTAAATATCATAAACATTACTTCTCCTACAAAGATAAACATTATGAACTATTTTCTAGTAAATTTAATTTGAGTGCTGACATACATCTGTTCATCCAATGGTTTCTGAAATGAAGTTTTTCATAAATCAAACTTATTGTCCGAACAACTATAAATCAATTTATTTTAGCAAATATCATGAAAACTACTACTTCTACGAGGATAAAGGTCATAAACTTCTGTATAGTCCATTAAACTAGACATCACATAGTTCCAGAGATATAGATTTCTCAAAATAAATTAACTAACTACTAATCTTTTAGTAAATTTTTAAGAAATTTTGCTTTTTAAAAAGCTATATCTCCAGAACTATTGGACGCAAATAGCTCTTTTAGGGCTAATATTTCAGAAAATTTACTCTTCTTTAAATAATATTCTTTTAGATTTTCTAGGGTTGTTGGTAGTTTTAAGATATAGAGAGCTCCGAATGAAAAATTAATGTTTTTTTAAGGTTTTGAAACAGCCGCCATTTTTCATCCGCCCTATTTATATTTGGCAGAGTCATCAATTTTGACTAGTTATTATACATAGTTTTCATTGGAGTAATCAAAAATTGGGGTGAGATAACTGCCTTTTTCCCGGCTCTTGTACTATATGGTTGAGTAAATATTTTTGCCCGTGGGGTTAAAGCGTATTTCGAACAGCTTCTCATTTTTATCTACGGAATGTTTTTCGAGGAAATATCAGTATCTGGGAAGGAATGAGGTATGTTGGTTCAAATATCCAGTTAAGTGCCACCAACTTCATTTTTATATCTTAATCCGCTGTCGTGATATAATTTTTTAAAGGGGTTTTCCTAGAAGACCACGATTTTCACATAAAAGTTTATTTTCCGTAACTAAGCATTCCTTGAAAGATAGCTATCGATTTGTGGGAAAATATCGCTGAATGTGCGTCGCAGCTAAACCAAAGTAAAGGAGAAACAATGGATAGTTACTAGAAATACTCAACAGGATCTCCCACAATCAATTTTTTCGAAGCACGATCTAAGGGGTAATCTAGTTTAATTCCCAAGAGAAATCGAGGTACTACAAACACATTGTTATTAGTTTGAAATGTTTTTTATAGTCTGTAAATTTAATTTTTTATTTATTTTTATACCATGCTAATAAAATTCAGTAAGGAATTAGATCTTGAAATAAATACGGATGAAACAAATTACATGGTTAGCAGTAGAAACGCAAGCAATTTCAGTGATATAGATATAGGAGGAAATTTAAACAGGTAAATAGGTTTAAGTATTTAGGTTATAAGGTAACTAGGAAAAAAGAAATTGATGAGGAAATAAAAGCTAGGTTGAAGGCGAGAAATGCTTGTTATTTTTCAATTTCGAAACTGTTTAGCTCGCTCCTTCTATCTAAAACCTTAAAAATTAGAATTTACAAAACCATTATCCTTCCCACTGTTCTTTATGGATCTGAGGCGTGGTCTCTTACACTAAGGGATGAACAGCGTCTAAGGGCTTTCGAAAATAAATTATTGCGAAAAATATTCGGATTGAAAAAGGATGAATTAACGGGAGAATTTAGAAGATTACACAACGCTGAATTAAGGGACCTACACCTGGTAAATATAATTCAAGTTATAGCATTACGGCGTATAAGATGGGTGTTTAAGGTTGTAGGACTTAATAACACAAATGTTAATAAACACTGAACCGACGGGTAAACGTCCGAGGGGTAGACCGAAACGTAGGTGGAAGAATTGCGTTAGAACTGATTTAGTGGAATACGGTTTGGAGGGGGATCACTGGAAGGATGTATGCAGAGAGCGTTTGGAGGCATCGGCATCGAACCTTCGGGTTCGTTAGGCTTTCATTATTATTATTATTATTTATTTGTATACTTTCTTTGTTGTGGGTGAAGGTATTACATTGTGGTTCTTAGAAAATAAGTGGAAATGAAATACTAGCACAACTCCCCATTTAGTAATTTCCATCGTATATTAGTTATGTACCCATGTTTTATTATTTAAATTATTTCATTTGGCTAACATGTTTGTAGATTTACATACAACTAGAGATAGTGAATAGTAACTGTTATTGAAGATAGTCCCAGAGATCGGATTAAAAGTAATTATTATAAATTACTAAATAGAAAAATAAATAAATAAATCAAGTTTAGTATTTAACTCCACTTTATTTTCTAGTTTCCGCGTTATTATAACCATCTTAATATAATAATAAAAAAAGAAATTAAGAACTGAATTATAAGTTAAATAACGTGATTAGTGCTTTTATTTCATAGTTATATTAGTTCAAAATTTTACTTGATTTATTTTATCCTTATTTCGTTATCTAAATATTAAGATTTTATTATTTTTATTTATTTTTTAAAAGTATTTTTATTTATTCTTTTTTTAACTTATGCTTTGATTTTGTTATGATGAATCAATTATCACCATTAAGGTTCAAGTGGGCATTTATAATTTTTTCTTCTTGATTTTGAATAATTTTACTTTTTGAAAACTTGAACTCCAAAATACCCATTTCTGTGGTTATATACAATAATTTTTTTTTTTTCTGTTAAAAAAAAGGTTCGTTATTTGAGTTAAAAATAGTCTTTAAATCAAACCATCATTGTGTTTAATTTGGAAATTAAAACTGCTCATCACTGTCAATTATTTTATACCAGATTGGCCTGTATGTAAGGCCCACCTTACATGGTTAATATAACAGTAACATTTTTTTTTTTTAACAATTACTTGTTGGGGGTAATCTCATGCAAAAGACACCCCTAACTATTTACAAAACTATAAATATTGAATAATCGTAAATTATAACGATGAATTATATAGATGGATATATAAAAATAATAATACTTAAGAAGGGAGAAAAAGACAAAAAAACAAAAAAAAAAAAAAACAATAGCATTTATAGATTTATTAAAATAAATGGGACTTCTAATGGGAAATCTGAGAAAGAGGCGAAGAGAAAAAAGAAATAAAAGAGTAGAAATGTCAATAACAAAAGAGATAATTATAGAAATTATAACAAGATGTCCTGCAGCAGCCTGGGTTTCGGTCTTCTGGTTGAGGTTGGATTTCCCAAGTACGTTAGTGCTTCTTTAACTGTCGGTAACTGGAAGTGGAATTTCATGAACCGTTTTTGATATAGTCTTCTGTTGATTCCATTGGCTATTTCTTACAAAACAATGGGCATCCACTGCGATTCTTAGAACTTATTTTTGAAACGATTGTACTTTTTTCTTTTTCGTAAGGGAACCTAAATTTTGTTTAATTGGTTCAAACTGAGGGAACTGTTGAACCTGGTGATTCATTTTTTGAACTATATCACACTTTTTGAATGTGGTCTCTTGAAAACCTCATAGAAGATAAACATGGTAAATTGCAAGTATGCAGATCGAAATTTACATAACAATTTCGTCCATATGCTAAAATATCGAAAACTAGTTGAAATAAGATATGATTTTATTGTATAACTGTCCTTTTCGGTAATTTGTCTTTTTATTTTTGTTTTTCATTCTATATATTTATTATTAGTGTTGTTAGTTGTGATTTAACTAATATTAAAATTATATAAACACTGATAATAAATATATGAAATAGGAAACAGAAATAAATTGACTGCCTGCTTAAAAAAAAACAGGGCCTGAGAAAACCACACATACCTTTCTCCTTTTTACTCGTAATATTCTCCCAAAACATAAACAAGTTTTAGTGTACATTTATTAGTTATTCAGGTAGAATACACCAGGTAACAAAAAACTATAAGTAATGTTCTTATTTAATTTAAGTTATTTATTATTCTTCATTAATCTTAATTTGTATTCTGTATAATTTAATGATTGATTACTGGTACTAGTATCGGTATCTGGTGAAGGAACTAGTCTGGCAAGTGGGCCTTAAATTTGCCGCCGCGTACTAATCAAGGTGATAGTGTCAAGATTCATTTCTAGGGGTCATTGAAATATAAATATTAACTATTCACAGTGGGAATCGAACCCACAACGTTCGAACAGAATGTTCTACCCACGCCCCATGGAGGACGTTGTGTTCCTTAATTTAATGATTAGCAATTAGTTGAGAAAATCATATTTTGTTTTGTTAAAAAAAAAACATCTTTTTTTTTCAACTGTAAAGCATGAATATGAGAACAATAAAATCTCGAAAAATTGCCAAAAAATATGAAAATATATATCATTAATAGTAAAAAAATAAATTATCAATATATACTGTTATATATAATATATAGTTTTTAATCGGTTAAATATTTTTTTTTTTTTTAAATTTTCTGTAGAAAATTTTAAGACTATGACGCGCAAGTATTACTGGCGCCTTGAATTAGATAACAAGCGATAACCGATTTTGCTTTGTATTTAAAAACACAATATCTAATCGTAACATCTGCACATATTTGTATCTGACCCGGAATTGCTATTGAAAAATCGCAATGAATCCTTGCTTTGAAGGAAAATATTTTAGATAGAGACTAGAAACTATGCAAAGATGCAAACTATTTATTATATCTAGTGGGTATCGATATGCAACGTATAATGTATTGGTAATAGAATATCAATATTGTATATTGTTGAAGCCACCACGATTCGACCAAGTTTTTCTAAAGGAAGCACCAAAGAAAAACAATCCGTATCGGATATAATCATTTATTTGGCGAGGCTAACCATTAACATGAACATATAATAAAAATAAAACGTAATATTAGAAAAGAAATAATGAATAAAGATTCAAATAAAAGACCTTTAAGATTAACTAAATAATGTAAAAGAAGAAACAAAAGACGCCCACATCCATACTGATTGAAAATAACATATTAAACAGTCGAATTCTATCCAAAGTCACGTTACTCTTAGGGTTTGTCGGTTTTTAAAACCTGATTTTAAAAACCGGTTTTTTGGAGAAAATTCTGAAATTCGAAAACCGGTTTTTTTAGTATGAAATATCGGTTTTCAATGTATGAATAACACTTCGGTTGCAAGTGAGAGGGTATTTTCTATTTTGGGGAATTTTGTGAATAAACTAAGGACACGGCTAAATAGCAAATCGATAGACGTCCTCTGTTTTCTGAAATCAAATTTCATTAAACAAAAAAATAAATAGAATATTTAAATTTGTATTAATATTGCCCGGAATAGAAAATACTCGGTCCTTCGCTTAATTGTCTTAAAACTTTTTTTTTAAAATTATTTATTTAATGTAATTTACAACTGTACAAAATAATACAATAGGTAAATATGTAGTATGTTTCATATACACTTGAAAATCTTGGAAAGGAACCACCCATTGGTGGTACTTCAAATATTAATTTAAATTAGAAGGTCCCGTGCCCATCTTCTTTTCAGACGCCTCGGAGGATTATCAGGGATTGTTAAGGATGAAAGATTATGAATTAATGGGTTAGGATGGTTAAGGAGTTTGGAATGAA
>NW_027107648.1:1821909-1828640 GCF_000696795.3 Halyomorpha halys | reverse complement strand
CGGAGGATTATCAGGGATTGTTAAGGATGAAAGATTATGAATTAATGGGTTAGGATGGTTAAGGAGTTTGGAATGAAAAGACGCATATCTGTTTTGGGTCAAATCTTCAACGAATGGGATGTTAAGGTCTTTGTGAATGAGTTTATTTGTGACGTTCTTTAAAACTAAAATTGATTTTAATAAGTGTGTATGCATAAACTTTATTTACTCTGGTCTTTCGGCTTTGATTATAATTTAAATTATATAATACACAGTTATATATTTTCTAATTGTTTTTAATAAGAATCCATCTGTATCTAATAACATTGTTTTTTAAAAAAATAATATGGTTATTATAAAAATTTGAAAATATATTGTTTTTATTTATTCGAACCCTTTGCTGAATAACTCGTTTCACTATTATAAAAATATTTACACCCTTATATGTGAAAATTATGCATAAACATCAATCCTGGTCAACTATTATTTCTTTGTTCTACTAAATTGCATAAAAAAATTTTACTATCAATAAAATTGAACAGTAAATAATTTCAGTCAAAAACTGCTTTTAATCACTCTAATTTTTCTGTTAAAATTTTTTGTTCGAATAACAGAATATTCGAGCAAAAAAATGGTCTATAAAAATTCGAAACCGGTTTTCAAGAAAAATTACTATTCGAAAACGGGTTTTCTAAAATATCGGTTTTTGTATAAACCCTAGTTACACTGTTGTGTGTAAACAGACAAGATCTGGTTGTGGATTATAACGATTCTAGTTAAAATGCATTCAAACCACAATGGCCAAACTAACAGTAATAGTTACCATTAACAATAAAAATCTCCAAAAAAAACACATGAAGCAGACAGAACTGTTAATGAATTATAATGGTGACTAATTAACAACGGGTTTGTCGATCCGTTGCTAGGCAACACCGGACATATACCCCTTAGCAACCGTTACTCTTACACTTGATATTATAATTATACAAAGTATAAAATACATATGTATGTTTCTTCTAAAATAAATTAAAGTTTTAAAGAAAATAAAAAAATAAAAATAAATGTAATTAGAATAACATTTATACTATTTACAAATTAATTATTAAACTTGACGTTAACAGACATGTATTAGTAATGGGGGGAATAAAAAATGGCGGCTGTTTCAAAACGTTTAAAAAAAATTAATTTTTCATTCGGTGCTCTATATCTTAAAAATAAGCCTAAGAGAACATCATTTAAAGTAGTGTAAATTTATATCTCAAGAACTATATGACGTACAGATGTCTATTAGCACTGAAATTAAAGTTAGTTTAATTTACTATAAAGTAGTTTATAATGTTTATCTTCATAGGAGTAGTAGTTTTCATGATATTCGAAAAAATAAATTCACAAGATGTTGATTTCTAGTCGTTTCGACAAACATTTTGATTTAAGAAAAATATATCTGAGGTACCATAAGATTTATAAGGACAGATGTCTGCCCTCACTCACACTAAAACTAGTTTAATGTAATAAACTAATTTATGACGTTTAACTTCGTAGGAGTATTATTTTTATGATAATTTCCAAAATACCAGTGATGCGGCGAGAGGGATGCGCTGGGATCTTATGAGCTCTGCTCTGCCCCTCACACGTGGGGGATAGAGTGGGGTCAGGGATCCTCAGGTCGATTGTATAAATACTGTATATAAGAGTGTAAATGTAACTAGAGATTATATTACTTTATTATTATGTTATTTTATTTATTTTTTCATACACATAGTTTGATTATGTTCATTTTGTTTATCCTTCTTTTTGTATATATTTTAATAGAGATTTTTTTTTCATTCATTTATTTATTTGTATTTTATTTTAGTATGAATGTGATCATTCATCACTATTACCTATTGCCCACAACTGTGTGGCAGATTGTAATATCTATCAATAAATAAAAAGTATTTAAAAAAAAAAAAATTCCAAAATAAGTTCACAAAATGTTAATTTTAAGATGTTGGAATAACATTTTTGGAAATATTATGAAAACTACTACTTCTACTAAGATAAACTTAATAAAAGCTACATTAGTATGTATCGTACTATCATACAATAGCTTTGATTTGACTGCTGGCAGACATCTGTAGTCGTATAGTAGTTTAGATATAACCTTCTCAAATTAAATTCACTAACTACTCTACTTATTTTTCAGTGCATTTTGTATGAAATGTTGAATTTAAAAAACTATATCTCTATTAAGTCTCATTTTTTAGCAAATTTACTCTTCTTTAAATTATGTTTTCTTAGTTTTTCTATAGTAATTGGGAGTTTTAGATATAGAGACCTCCGAATGAAAAATTATTATTTTTTTTAATGTTTTGAATCAGCCGCCATTTTTTATTCCCCCTACCTATACTTGGCTGACTCATAATTTTGACTAGTAATTATACATAGTTTTCATTAAAGTAATCAAAAATTGGGATGAGATAACTGCATTTTTTTCACCCTGGCTCTTGTACTAACCCGACTCATTGAAACATCGGACATGAGAAAACTTGTAATTAAAATATTCAGCTAGGGAAAACCTAACGATTAATTATTCCAAACGTTAATTCGACTTATGATTGGAAATATACTGATTTAATTTTCTTTCTATTTTGGCCAAATATATATTCTTTTAGTGCACCTTTGAAAACTTTATATTATGAACTTCTTATTTTCAAGAAATTTATATTTAGCGATAGACTCGTCGGGATAGTTTACACTTTTCATTCTTCAGGTTATACTTGTAAAAGCTTATTAAATGGGGTGGAAAAAAAAAAGATAATGGAATGTGTTGACGAAGAACAAGCAGGTCTTAGGAAGGGATTTTCGACCGTAGACCACATTCATACTGTAAACCAAATCATCGAGAAAGCAAATGAATATAAACTCTCTCTATATCTTTGTTTCCTTGACTTTAGGAAGGCTTTTGGCGGTATTAAACATTCAGAAATATTTAAGGCACTGAGATTAATAGAGGATAAATATATTAAGATAGTAACAGAGCTTTATAAGGAGATGACAGCATTTATTATGACTGAAAAGAAAAAACAAAGCGTTGATATTGAGAGGGGTGTGCGACTGGGTGATCCGCTATCTCCAATTTTGTTTGTTCTTGTGTTGGAGATTGTATTATGGCATCTTGGATGGGAAGAAGTAGGCATCAAAATAATAGCTGAGCAACCTACGTTTTGCAGTTGATATTGTGCTCTTTGCAAAAGTTATGGAACAACTGAGAGAAGTGATTAAGCGGCTTCTGGCATTGTGTGAAGAGGTTGGTCTTTATCCGAACTACCAGAAGTTGGCATATGTTCAAGAATATATTTACCTGGGTCAGTTAATATTATTCACGGATAGAGCAGCAAAAGAGGTCCAGAGGAGATTGGCACTCGGTTGGATAAAGCTTTTGTCCCTTAGGCAAATAATGAAGGGAAAAAGTATTGACCTTAAAAGGCAGGTCTCCGATAGTTGCATTAGCTCAGTGGTTACTTTTGGATGCCAAGCGTGGTCACTGACTATAGCTCAACAGAGGAAATTACAGGTGTAGCAAAATAATATTGGAAGAAGCATTGTGAGGAAAAGAGAGCGAATAAAAAAGGCTTGGATCCAGAAAGAAACAATGACACACTGAGGATGACAATATTGAGTAAATGGAAATGAACAGAGCATCTCCTTCGAAGCAAAGATGACAGTTGGTCAAAAATTGCCACAGAATGGACTCCATACGACCTTCAAAGAAGAAGAGGACGTCAAAAGAAAATATGGAGCGATATGTTCAAGAGGATGGCAGGACCTCTCTGGTGGAGAGTTGCAGGGGACAGGGATGTCTGGAAGAGAAAAGGGAAAAAACTCGCCTCCCAATAGGGCTGGTCACCCCGGGAAGTGCTGACTATTACTCCCGAAAGGAAAGACCTAAGCAGGAAGAAGAGAAAATTGATAGAATTAAATGTTTTGTCAACTATTATATACATAAATTTATTTATTTAATTTTTTCTCTCTATCTTCTTTAAATGTTTATATTATATTTTGTAATGATTTAATTTAATCGCATAAATAAAAGGCTATTTTCATTTCATTTCATACAAAAAATGACAGTTTTCAACCAAATATTTTTATTATTATTTTTTTAATATAAAATATAATTAATACTCAAATTATAGTCCATTGTTATCTTCTGTCATTAGCCATTTGCTAGCCATCCTATGGTGATACTATTCTTCATGGCTTCCAAAAAACCCTTGGACTGCAATTTCAACTTCCGCAAAATTATCGAATTTTTTCCCTTGAAGGAAGTGGGGCATGGATCGGAACAATTAGTAATCCGATGGTTCGAGGTCTGGACTGTATGGTGGATGAGGCAGGAGTCCGAACCCATAAAGTTCTTTAAACTTTTCTTTAGTTCAACGGGAAGTGATTGCTGATTGCTGAGGAGAAATTTCGTGAGGGACTAGTCTACTGCTCTTTTTCACCTTCCCCATGGAGAGTTGACGGCGACTGACAGTATCTTTCGACATACCACACTCCCTGACAAGTTCGCGAGTACTTGTGGACGGATTTGACTCCACAGCTTCCTGCAGAACCGCATCAATATCCATTAATGGTCGCCCGGAGCCTTTCTTCCTTTCCAATGTCGTACCTCCACTGCTAAATTTTTAAAACCAACGCCGTGCAGTGCTCTGGTCAAGGACAGCTCCCCCTTCAAATTTTTAGCGGCTGGGATTTTTTTTTTTTTTTCTAGTATGCCTTAAAGTTTCGAGAATTTCATAGGGTACTGTCATCTTTCTTCTTTGAAACAAATAATTAAACTGAGGTTTTTTTTAAAGAAGTCGATTGGGATTAAACAAGCTTTGAAAATGCTCTAAACGGATTATGAAGTATTAAATATGATTAAAATATTTACAGTGCTTTGAAAACTTCAATTTTATAAAACGCTAATTTTTTTGTTTATACACCTCATTATTTTGGAAACGATATTTATAAAATTATGCAATTTTGTATGCACTGTTTTTAAATATTCATATGGTACAAAATATGTAATTTGACTTAATGCTGTAATTTATTGTAATGTATTTCCTTTTGGTGCTAGTATTTACCATATAGAGACTGGTCCTTTCAAAGCATTCCAAGGACTGCTGAGTTCCTCGCGAGGGTCGGATGCCATCATTATGTCAGTCTGAATACGACAGCTGTTTTCAATCTGAAAAGAGATATTTCGAAACTGGAATTACCTCATTGGACTAGGTTGAAATTATTACAGTATTGTCTAAAGCAACATCTATCTACTTAATGCAAAAAAAGCTACCTTCTTCGTAATACCTTCTATCTTATTTTAGTAAAATATTAATACCAGAGAGAGCGCGGTAGCACCGGGGTAAGACGCGATGCTACTAACTCCAAGGACCCGAGTTTGAATCCGGGTGGGGAAATCATCGTTTTCTGTTCACTTTAGCTGTGAGTCAACGCCTGTGGGTTCTTGGAGCCCTCCTGGGGTCCACTCTTAAATTGGGTACTCTTAATTGTGTAAAAATCTGGCGTGATGCTGACCAAATCACCTCCTTGCACAACCGTTGGCCCTAGTAACAGTACTTCCTTACAAAGTACTGAACCTTTGAGCATGGGTTGTAGATTTAATTTTTTAAATTTTAATTACTATCTGTAATAGTACTTATAAATGTACGCGCTAATATGAAAGACTTCATTAGGAAGGCCATGAGAAAACAATAACAAAGAAAAAATTGGAAATTCATCAAAAACATTATTTGGATTTAGGTTAAATTTGAGGTTTTTCGTTAAATCACCCTCATACATGGTTATAGTTAATGGGTTGATCTCATACATTGACTCAGTTAATAACTATAATTATTCCGAGCAATATGATAATGCGTAGGGTAGGTCTGAGTGATAGAGAAGCAACAGGCCTGAGTCATTATTTATACTCGACCTTGCCACGATCGATACTTATTCATTATTAACTATCGATTCAGATGCCTATTATCATAACAGTGCATCTCTAACACAAAAGGCTTCAATAAAAGTTCGTTGTCCTTATCTTATCGATACCTACTGATCGTTGTTATAATGTTTCAATCTCTTTGCTTAGCGGTATCTCCAACTATTTGTAGTATAACAAGATAACTATAGCGTTGGAAATAATGTAATTTCGTCGTTTAAGTGTAAAATAAAACTCAATGTTTTAGCAAATTATGTATTTTTTTTTAAAAACCTATTTATTTAAGTATATTATTTTCTATCAACTCTAATAATATACTATTCAATCTTTTTTGAAGCAATCGTACTTCTCTTTTCATTTTTTATCGTTTTAATTCATGGATCACATGAGTAATATAAGGGCTTGGGCATATATATATCAGCTAGAAATAGATTGCACAAAAATTATTATTATAAAGCATATCTGCCATATATGTAAATCAGTACTCCCCACTAATTCTATTTTCTTATGAGAGGTTGGTTGGAGCTCTATATCTTAAAAACTACCATCAACGCTAGAAAATCTAGGAGAACATTATTTAAAGAAGAGTAAATTTTCTGAAATATTAGCCCTAAAAGAGCTATTTAATTCCAATAGTTCTCGAGATATAGCTTTATAAAAAGCAAAATTTCTTAAAAATGTACTGAAACATTAGTAGTTAGTTAATTTATTTTGAGAAATCTATATCTCAGGAACTATGTGACGTACAGATGTCTATTAGCACTCAAATTAAAGCTAGTTTAATGGA
>NW_027107648.1:1816458-1821859 GCF_000696795.3 Halyomorpha halys | reverse complement strand
AATTAAAGCTAGTTTAATGGACTATAAATAAGTTTATGACCTTTACCTTCGTAGGAATAGTAGTTTCCATAATATTTGCTAAAATAAATTGATTTATAGTTGTTCCGACAATAAGTTTTATTTCAGAAAGCATAAGACGTGCAGATGTCTATCAGCGCTCAAATTAAAGCTAGTTAAATTTACTACAAAATAGTTTATTATGTTTATCTTTGTAGGAGTAGTAGTTTTTATGATATTTGACAAAATAAACTCACATATTTCTAGTTGTTCGTATAAAATGTTAGATTTTTGAAACAATATATCTCTTGATCCATAAGACGCACATATGTCTGGCAACACTCAAAATAAAGGAAATTTAACTTATTATAAAGTAGTTTATGACACTTATCTTCGTAGGGGCAGTAGATTAATATTCACACATGAATATAAATTTGTTCGAACGACTATAAATCAATTTATTTTAGCAAATATCATAAAAACTACTATTCCTACGACGATAAACTTATTAAACTACTTCATAGCACATTAAACTAGCTTAAATTTGAGTGCTAATAGTCATCTGTACGTCAAATGGTTTTTGAGATATAAATTTTTCAAAATAAATTCACTAACTACTGATCTTTTAGTACGTCCTATACAACATTTTTATGAAATGTTGCTTTATAAAAAGCTATATCTCGAAAACTATTTAACGTAAATAAATCTATTAGAGCTTCTATTTTAGCAAATTTACTCTTCTCTTAGATTTTCTTCCTACTTTTTAAGATATAGAGCTCCGAATAAAAAATTAGTTATTTTATCGCTTTGAAACAGCCGCCATTTTTTATTCCCTCTACCTATACTTGGCAGACTCATCAATTTTGACTAGTATTTATACATAGTTTTCATTGAAGTAATCAAAAATTGGGGTGAGATAACTGCCTTTTGTCTCCTCTTGGCCTCTTAGTAGTAAGAAGGGAGAGACTGTGAAATGCAGATTCCAGGAAGATGTAAACCACAGTCTCCCTAACCACAGTCTTCAGAGAGAAATTCTCATGCAGCGACCAATGACGGGTTAATATCTCAAAAACATGAGACGAACAGATGTTAATTAGCACTAAAATTAAAGTTTGTGGCATGTATTATACTGTAGTCAATAACGTTTATCTTCGTAGGAGTAGTAGGTTTTATAATATTTTCCAAAATAAGTTCACAAAATATTGATGTCCATCTTTGGGACCATTAGATGTACAGCTGTCTGCCAGCACTCAAAGTAAAGATGATCTAATTTACTAATAGTAGTTTATCTTCGTAGGATTAGTAGTTTGTATAATATTTGCATATGATATATTTTTTTTACGAACAACTATAAATAAATTTATTTTTGCAAATATCATGAACACTACTCCTCCTACGAAAATAAACGTCACGAACTATAGCACATTAAAATAGCTTTAGTTTGAGTGCTAATATACATCTGTAAGTATCATGGTTCCAGTCATGGAGATTTCCCACAATAATTTCACCAACTACTGATTCTTCAGTACGTTTTTTATGAAAAATGTTTCTATGGAACTATTGAACGTAAAAAACCCTAACAGAGTTCATATTTTAGGAAATGTACTTTACTTTAAATTATGTTCTATTAGGTTTTATATCGTTGTTGATAGTTTTAAACATATGGAAATCATAATGAAAAATTATTATTTTTTTTAAAGTTTTGAAACAACTGCTCTTTTTTAATCCTCACTATTTATACTTGGTGGAATCATCAATTTTGACTAGTTAATTATGCATAGTTTTCATTAAAGTAATTAAAAGTTGAAGTGAAATAACCTGATAGGTCGCGGCAGAGATAGGCAAAAATTAGCTATAGTTGAAACTAATAGCTAAAATTGTCATGGATACCATATTTATTTATCAATGATTCATTCATGAATAAGGGCCATATCCATGGCAATTTGAGTTATAGCTATGCCTATTAAATTTTGCCTATCTCTCTCCAACGATGAGAAAATATAGTTTTTTTAGAACAAATATTTTCTTCAACGAATTGCTATAAGACTATAAGAACATATTGTAATTATGATTAATAACTATTACAATTGTTTAGTAAAAACATTACTTACAATTGTCTATTACAGAGTGTTCTGCATTGTGATCATACTAACTTCGCTATTGATTTGTCCGAAATGAACCAGTATTTTTCCTAGCAGGTAATCGATCTGTTATTTATATTTTGTATTTTGGCCTAAACCTAAAGTTATTATGATTACAGTAATTTTTGCTTTGTCTTTTAAAAATTCATATCTCTAACTAATCTCATGAATCACAAGGAAATGGATGTTAGATTGACCGGGTAAGTATTATTTTCCTATTGAAATAATATTATCTAATACATTTTTAAAGTTCCCTGAAAAGTTTTAAGATTTGAATTTACCCCATTTTGAAAATCAACACCTCAAATATATTATTAAAAATTCAATTTGCCATAGAATCAGAAAAAAAAAAAGCAACGATAAAATATAATATATAATGTGGAATATAAAACTCAATTATACACTTACTACATAAGATATAATAATACTACACATGTAATAAGAATTATAGAAAATTTCAAATATTAAAAAAAAAATTTACCGGACGTTAGATTGACCGGGTATTTACCTATTGAAATAATACTATCTAACAAATTTTTCATGTCCCCGGAAAAGTTTTTAGATTTGAATTTACCCCATTTTCAAAATCAACACCTCAAATATACTATTAAAAATTTAAAATATTAAAAATATTTTATATATGTATATATAGTTGACCGTAAAAATTGATGTATAGGAAGATGGTCAGTGTTGCGGTCAAAGAAGAAACAAAAATAGTTTACAACTATTTATTTTCCGACGTTTCGTCCCACTTTGTAGGGCTTCATCAGGGCTAAAATGATACAACGATAAGAATAAAACGAATAAATAAGGTTAGTCAGTTTACAATGGAAGGATTGATACCTGGTTCGGAATATATCGGTTATATATGGAACGTTTAGGTCTTTATGGATGGTTTTATTAGTAACAACGCTTTTTATTCTTATTATTGTATCATTTTGTATCTTTTTAGCCCTTATGAAGCCCTCAAAGTGGGGCGAAACGTAGGAAATTAAATTAGTAAAGTAAACTATTTTTGTTTCTCCTTTGACCGCAACCCTGATCATCTTCCTATACATTAAAAATATTTGTTTTATTTATAGCTAATTTTTGCCTTTCTCAGGATCGCGGGAAATTGAGCAATTAAGATGACAATGAATTGTGGACTAAATTATAAATTTATTAAATATAATAAAATCAAATTTGGTGAATTTAAAGATTACATTATGATTGTTACCGCCATTTTCTAATTTTGTACGGAAGGTCTCGACTATTACAATAAATGCCTATAGCATAGTAATTTTTTTAATTCATTTTATCCTCCATAAACCTATCTCTGTTACGCTATTATCTCGTTGTTACATAAACATTATTTTGTTATTTTAAAATTATATAAAGGGGTTTAATGTTCACTGATGTTAGCATTGTGCCGGTGAGCAGCAATGTAATTAGGTGTAATAGTGGCAGAGTGAAGGTCGCAGGTTCAGGTCACAGTCTCAACATGGAGCACCTCCTGTCTGTTACTCCGTTCAATGGTCAGTTCTATATTATTATATATATACGTTAATATGTGTGTGTGTGCGTGTATATGTATATATAAAAGTATAAACACTCATAACATAGGCGAGGTCGGCAGTGACCTACTTTAAATTAGACTTTCTAAATAACGAGAACGAAATAAAATTTCTAATTTTATTTTATTACTAGTGGAGAGTCCTATCCAAGTTTTAATTGATTAATTTTAATTAATTGATTTTAAAATTGGATATCATTTTATTTTGCTAAATACTTGAAATTATTAATATTTGAAATTTATTTAAGGTGAAGGCAAAGTTAAAGTTAAAGGACTTTTAACGGTTCTTTAAAGGCTTTTTTACATTCAAAATGTTTAAAAAAAAAAATTTTTATCGTGTTAATATTATTTATTTATTATAATTTTATACTGTAAAATTCAATATGTCTGATTTAAATTCTTTAGGTTAAAAATTTAATTAATATTACTCTAGAATTTTAATTTGTCGATAATATTTGCACAATTTACATTTATACGATTCATATCCCTTAGCAAATTATATATATTATTTAAATTTTTATTAAAATAAATTGATTTTACTATCTTACTTTTGTAATTATTATTTACTTAAGTTATATTTGAAATTGGTACTATAGATACACCTGATAATTTTATTTTTTGTTTAGAGTTAAAATTACTCAAGTGTTGTTTGAATCTGTTTTTAAAAATTTTGTTTGTTTTGTTTTATTTTGCATAAAATTAAATATGCTTGGAATATTACTTGTTGATTGTATATAATAAATAAAGGGAAAACGATTTTGTGGAAACAATTCATAAACTTTTAGGTTCAAGATCAATTGCTATATAAGTTCTAAATGAAACAAGATATTGTTATGTATGGTAAGCCTATAACTATATAGTTATATAAAAAATTATATAAACTTAATGAAAAAGAAAGCTATGTACAAAAGACATAAAATTGACAAAGTGAATTAAATGAATATGAATGGAATAAATATTAATAAAATATACAGTACTGAATAATAGTCATTTTTCATTTTAGATAGAAGATATTCGACATCAAATAACATTTTAGATTATATTATTCATTAGTGTGTATGTTATTGATATTTATCCAATGCTTATTCTTTTAATTTACTTCGTTTATATAACTATATAACTTTCTTTTTTATAAAGTTTATATATAACTTTTTCATACCACAGTTTATTCATAGAGTCCTACCAACAACCTTAACAATTTTTTCATTTTGTTTTACTTAGTCATGATGAACCATTGTCACGTGTGGCGAAGCGTTGCTGTGTAATAAATAGTTTTGTAATATTTTCTGGAACCCCTTTTCAACTGAAAATTATTCTCAAAAATGCAATTCATTATAGTAAATTCTCGAAATGCAAGATTAATAAAAAGCTAGTCTAAATCTCCTTTTTTTTAAGATTTGGATCTATCCACAACCAGCTCCTTCTCATCCTACTCTGCAAGTAAACAACCCACCCCAATTACCGGTTAAAATAGATCCCGTACCCTATACCTCACGACGGGTTCACCCAACACCCACTGCTCCGACTCATACAAACTACCCAGCCCCTGAGTCACAGCTTCATCCACATCTCAACTACAATCCAACTGATATAACCTCAATCCTGTCATCCTTCCTGTTGGATCTTCAAAATACCATAAAACCGCTAATCACCCTCCTCACTAGAATCCTGACCGAAATTCCTTTCAATCTTCCACGATGAGCGCAAAGCC